>NW_027272358.1:0-298800 GCF_040938485.1 Diadema antillarum | reverse complement strand
AGCCCCACCCCCTGGGTCTGTGTACTCTTGCTCTGAGCCCCACCCCCTGGGTCTGTGTACTCTTGCTCTGAGCCCCACCCCCTGGGTCTGTGTACTCTTGCTCTGAGCCCCACCCCCTGGGTCTGTGTACTCTTGCTCTGAGCCCCACCCTCCTGGGTCTGTGTACTCTTGCTCTGAGCCCCACCCCCTGGGTCTGTGTACTCTTGCTCTGAGCCCCACCCCCTGGGTCTGTGTACTCTTGCTCTGAGCCCCACCCCCTGGGTCTGTGTACTCTTGCTCTGAGCCCCACCCCCTGGTCTGTGTACTCTTGCTCTGAGCCCCACCCCCTGGGTCTGTGTACTCTTGCTCTGAGCCCCACCCCCTGGGTCTGTGTACTCTTGCTCTGAGCCCCACCCCCTGGGTCTGTGTACTCTTGCTCTGAGCCCCACCCCCTGGGTCTGTGTACTCTTGCTCTGAGCCCCACCCCCTGGGTCTGTGTACTCTTGCTCTGAGCCCCACCCCCTGGGTCTGTGTACTCTTGCTCTGAGCCCCACCCCCTGGGTCTGTGTACTCTTGCTCTGAGCCCCACCCCCTGGGTCTGTGTACTCTTGCTCTGAGCCCCACCTGGGTCTGGACTGTCTGGCCCACCCCTGGGTCTGTGTACTCTTGCTCTGAGCCCCACCCCTGGGTCTGTGTACTCTTGCTCTGAGCCCCACCCCCTGGGTCTGTGTACTCTTGCTCTGAGCCCCACCCCCTGGGTCTGTGTACTCTTGCTCTGAGCCCCACCCCCTGGGTCTGTGTACTCTTGCTCTGAGCCCCACCCCCTGGGTCTGTGTACTCTTGCTCTGAGCCCCACCCCCTGGTCTGTGTACTCTTGCTCTGAGCCCCACCCCCTGGGTCTGTGTACTCTTGCTCTGAGCCCCACCCCCTGGGTCTGTGTACTCTTGCTCTGAGCCCCACCCCCTGGGTCTGTGTACTCTTGCTCTGAGCCCCACCCCCTGGGTCTGTGTACTCTTGCTCTGAGCCCCACCCCCTGGGTCTGTGTACTCTTGCTCTGAGCCCCACCCCCTGGGTCTGTGTACTCTTGCTCTGAGCCCCACCCCCTGGGTCTGTGTACTCTTGCTCTGAGCCCCACCCCCTGGGTCTGTGTACTCTTGCTCTGAGCCCACCCCCTGGGTCTGTGTACTCTTGCTCTGAGCCCCACCCCCTGGGTCTGTGTACTCTTGCTCTGAGCCCCACCCCCTGGGTCTGTGTACTCTTGCTCTGAGCCCCACCCCCTGGGTCTGTGTACTCTTGCTCTGAGCCCCACCCCTGGGTCTGTGTACTCTTGCTCTGAGCCCACCCCCTGGGTCTGTGTACTCTTGCTCTGAGCCCCACCCCCTGGGTCTGTGTACTCTTGCTCTGAGCCCCACCCCCTGGGTCTGTGTACTCTTGCTCTGAGCCCCACCCCTGGGTCTGTGTACTCTTGCTCTGAGCCCCACCCCTGGGTCTGTGTACTCTTGCTCTGAGCCCCACCCCCTGGGTCTGTGTACTCTTGCTCTGAGCCCCACCCCCTGGGTCTGTGTACTCTTGCTCTGAGCCCCACCCCCTGGGTCTGTGTACTCTTGCTCTGAGCCCCACCCCCTGGGTCTGTGTACTCTTGCTCTGAGCCCCACCCCCTGGGTCTGTGTACTCTTGCTCTGAGCCCCACCCCCTGGGTCTGTGTACTCTTGCTCTGAGCCCCACCCCCTGGGTCTGTGTACTCTTGCTCTGAGCCCCACCCCCTGGGTCTGTGTACTCTTGCTCTGAGCCCCACCCCTGGGTCTGTGTACTCTTGCTCTGAGCCCCACCCCTGGGTCTGTGTACTCTTGCTCTGAGCCCACCCCCTGGGTCTGTGTACTCTTGCTCTGAGCCCCACCCCCTGGGTCTGTGTACTCTTGCTCTGAGCCCCACCCCCTGGGTCTGTGTACTCTTGCTCTGAGCCCCACCCCCTGGGTCTGTGTACTCTTGCTCTGAGCCCCACCCCTGGGTCTGTGTACTCTTGCTCTGAGCCCCAAATAATTTAGAAATATTAATTTCTAAAAGACACAAACTCGACCTGACATGAACCAGTATCTAAAAATGTGCTACACTTAGTGGATGGGTTGTAAACAAGAGTGTATCTTGTTTAAACTCCACCCCCTGGATGTGGCACATGGCACATGGTGTCTGGTCGAGTCGTTGTGTCTTTTAAGAAATTAATATTTTTCTATATCTTTTTGTATAGTGTTGTTTACTACGTGATATGGGACACGACACGCAGTCACACCAACACACACACTTTATTTTGAAATCATTTTGTATACTGCGATGTATACAAAGTGAAGTGGATGTCACATTTCACACCTTCACAGCACTCCCGAAATTAGAAACCTGAATAAATGAATTTTATTTTCCATTTCATTTTGTATGCCAGAGTATATAAGATAAATATGTCAAAAGTGCAGAGTGTACAGACCCCAGGGGGTGTGCTGTCACAGTGCCGACTGGATAGGCACTGTGACAACACACCCCCTGGGGTCTGCACACTCTGCACTTTTGACATATTTCATCTTACATACTCTGCATACAAAATGAGATGGATGTCACATTTCAATTTGGGCACTCTGAAAATAAAGACAAACAGGTTCTGAAAATATTCCTTTAAATTTTCATTTCGTAACGTTATGTCATCTTTATTGCAATCAACTGTACAAGATATCTACAAGAAGTCCATGAAGCAATCTGCATTTCCACTAAAGATTTGATGCTTGAGCAGGTCTTTGAGATTGAGCGATTTTTCAAGTCTTAAGATGAAGCTGTCGTTATTAGTGGGTAAGTCATGTTATTCAGCTAAATGCCTCGAGGCAATGGTGAATACCGTTATAGGACATGCATCACAAAGCACGTCGCCAGCTATTTTGTTGGTTTCTTGGGAAGAGAATTAAAACCAAAAGAATGTAGGGTCTAAATTCATTTATTGGAGAGCCTCCATTCATTCTTATGGTTTAAGATATTAGTAGATTTATATCGTCTTGTCAGGAAATGCCAAAATGGATTGTGGATTATATAATTATCTTAACCTTACTTGATGTACAAATGGTTTTAACAGCAGTTCCACCCGAAAGTATATAAAATTACAATTAAAAGCGAAACTTGTTCGCAGTCATTTGCCTTCTAAGATCATTCAGATTCTATCATAAAGGAATAAAGTTATCTGGGATGAAGCAAAGGAACAGCCAGTCCCCAAAAAGACAGCCAAGTCACTTACTAAAAACTTTAGATGCATTACCCGGGATCGTAAAAGTCGTCCCCACCGTGCTGACCAATAGGTGAAGTGCGGGAGGGGAGGCCCCGGCCGTCGAAGATGGCTCTATGGTCAGCTCTAGTAATGGGTTGATTGAGCGTGGATTAGTCTCGTTGGTTGTATGCCCCACTAAGGCAATGGGATGCTCGGCATTCTGGGTCGTAGACTGGACAAGTAACCTGTAGAAGTATTATTAACTAGAGACATAAAAACATGATATCAAACTTGTCCACAATCTACATCTCACTACACTGATCAGAGTCGGTATTACTTTTCACTTGGTTTTTAGTTTTACTTTTTCAAATAAAAAGAGAACTAAACGGAAGTCGAGGATATAGATGATACGGTGGTACATGGCATGTAGTAGCATAGCAATTTTCTATAATTTCTGTCCCAAATATGGAATTCAAAACCAAAGGCAATGAGAGCTTACAACCAATTCATTATCACCGCTTAAAACCGTATTCTGCTAAAATGATGTCCACTTGAGGTAACTGCTAGATTCTATAAATGGTTACGGAACCTGTACAAGAGATAACAGATAAGTGGCATATTGGACACGCCCTATACTGTAACACAGGTGAAACAATATCATTTTGCAAGCATAGATTTAAAAGACAGACTAAACTACTAATGGCCCATTCGTGGCGGGTACAGGTGGACTGGTGTCTGCTGCCGGGATGGCTCCGTGGTCGGTCCAGCAGGTGTCCGAGCTTGGATTGTCTCACTGGCTGCACGTCCCCCACAAAGGCTGTTTGGACACTCGGCATGGTGGGCTTGTCGACTAGCATTCACCTTTGATACGACAGGTATAAAAAGTATAAGTAACCATGCAGTTAATACAGTTTCCACACAAACAATGTTACATAACATAACTTGTAAACATAAAAAAAAACAGCATTGGATGCACACATTGTGTGTAGTTTTTTCCTCACTAAGACCATAGATCTATATAGTCTACAGATATTTCGTCAAGCAAATAAATAGATAGATAAAGAAATAGAGTGCTAGATGTGTTTTACTTATATTTGCTTTGAATGCCGGTACAAAGGAGCCAAAGTAGACAGCTGCTCAACTCCTGGGAGAGATGATGTCCACGAAACGGCCGCGTGGTCCTCCCCGCTCCTAACCGGTCCGATGTCGGATGCCTTGCTGCAGGGAAAAATGACTCGTTCCTCAGCATGCACGACTCCTTTATGTAGCATAGACTCTCCTCCAGCGGTGATACAGGCTGGTCTCTATCCACGCTGTCCCCTTTAATACTTTTCACTGACTCTACCCTCTAGCCAATGATAGGAGTAAAAGCTCTCTTCAACGCCCAAATGAGAAAATCCCTCGTTTTCATTGGTGCTCACAAAATCAGCAGTTTCTCAATATATCCTGTCACGCGACCCAAAGTGGGTGCGGTTAACATTTTTAGTCAAGGGATTCCAATCATAAGTCTAATTTTATTCAAATGCATGCGAATTCCCGCCAACTGATGTTATGTGGGGCAGACTATACTAGAAACAATACAAAAGGGGCAAAATGTCCATTGACAAAATACCGTGTCTTCATTGGTGCTACGAACAAAATCAGCTGTTTCTTCGGGTAGGCCTGGCCTATCACACGAACCAAACTGGGTGCGGTTAACATTCTTAGTCAAATGATTCCTTTCAAAAGCTGAAATATATTCGAATGCATGCGAATTCTCGCTAACTGATGCTGTGTGAGGCAAACTACTACGAACATCACAAAATAGGCAACCTGACCACTCGATCGATGCCTTATCGAGAAAATGCCGTGCTTTCATTGGTGCCCACAAAGTCAGCAGTTTCTCAAAGTAGGCGTAGCCTATCACACGACCCAAACTTGGTGCGGTTAACATTCTTAGTCAGTTGATTCCTTTCAAAACCTGAATCGTATTCAAATGCATGCAAACTCCCACCAGCTGGTGCTATGTGAGGCAAGCTACTACTAACATTACAAAAGGGGCAACGTGACCACTCCCTGCCTCATTAACAAAATACCGTGCCTTCATTGGTGCTATCGAAATCACGCAGTTATTTACAAAAAAAAAAAGTCGCACAAGGATCCAAACTGGAGGAGGTTAACATTAATATGCTTGCTTTCAAAACATGAATCGTATTCAAATACATGCAAACTCCCGCCACCTGATGCTATGTGAGGCAGGCTCCTATCTACGGACGGTACGAAGGGGCAACCTGATCACTCGCTGCCCTAATGACAAAAAAATACCGTGTCTTCATTAGTGCTATCGAAATCAGCACTTTCTCAAAGTCACCCAAGTATCCAAACAGGGCGAGGTGATCATTTTTAGTCAAGTGTTTCCTTTCAAAATCTGAATCGTATTTAAATGCATGCAAACTCCCGCCACCTGATGCTATGTGAGGCAAGGCACTATGAACAATACAGAAGGAACAAGATGTCCTCTGGGTGCCCTATATGGACAATTCCCCGTGTCTTCATTGGTGCGATCGAAATCGGCCGTTCTTGAAAGATACCTATCACGACGTCCGTCTGAGAGGTGTTATTTAAACAATCTATCCTTTCTTTTTTATACCCCCAGATTGCTCCGTATCGTTCAGATGTTACACGCTCTATCGCAGGTTTTATACTGAACTGCTTTGATCATGGACATTCATCACCCGTTAATTACAGTTTCTGTCAAAAGCGTTACAATAATATTTTAAACATGCTTTCCTACTTGGATCCCATCATAACCGCCGACAGCCTAACTGAAGGAAAACAGGGAGGCGTTATAGAGTGGCTTGGAACATGAAACATCAAAGCCAGAAAAATGCTGCTTTTTCAATTGTCATCCTACACAATAGGGCCTACGCATAAATTTGCAAAATCGCGAAGAGATGTCACTTCTTTTCTAGTAACCACCTGCCTGCGCCACCAAACTGAGTGCAGATAACATTTTCTATTAAGTGAATGCTTTCAAAAGCTGAATTTTATTCAAATGCATGCAAACTCTGACTGCCTGTTGTTACGTGAGGCAAGCAACAATGAGCATTACAAAGGGGGAAAACAAGCAAACAAGTCTCTTCCTTCAAGACAAATTCCTTGTCGTCTCCAGCGCTAACAACCAGAGATTCAGCAGATTCCATACACTATATTACGCAATCAAAACAGCTTGTGCTTTACATGGGGCCTGTCATATGAATCCTGCAAACTGTGAGAAATTGAATTCTATGATTACTCAAGCAATTATCGGCGCCTGTTGCCTTTGAGACCAACTTCTGTAGACATAACCAAAGGAGCAAGATGTGTAGACCTACTCCCTGCCCTCATGACGAAATCCTTTTCTTCACCAATGCAAATTGAATCAGCAGTCCCACCCCCCCCCCGCTCCTATTATATTTTTTATGTAATTAGTCGTAATACTGGTCTTAGCAGCCATATTGGAATTCAAAAATGGCGGGCAAACCGTTCGTCAGACAGATCACATTATTCCATTTCCTAACCAAGCGTGTTATAATATTTATGTGCAACCAATTTCAGCGACATTCGTCATTTAGAACTGGGCGAGGTTATCTAGGGATTTTCAACTTTTTGGTCGAGGCGGCATACTGAAATTCAAAATGGCGGCCATTCGATATGTTTGTCAGACATTTCAAATCCATCCGTCACATGAATTTGAAGTTAGCATGTCCAAAAGCCCTTGTGTACGAAATATTATTGCCACAAGTCATTTAGAAGCCAAGACAAGAATCTTTAAGCCCTAATTGTTTCTTCATGACGGCCATGATATTGGAATTCAGGATGGGGGCCGACCCAGTGGTCATGTCTCTTTGATCCTGCATTTTTTTTAAATCAGTGCCCCCAAAATACCTCTAGAAACAAAATGTACTCATTAAGATGCACATAATCAGGTGTCGGCGACGATCATATACATCAAAGAAAGACTGCAGTGAACAGTCCATGCATATTAGGTCCATGGTAGGGCCAGCCTCCGGCAAGCTTTGCAACTTTTGTGAATCATAAGCATGCATGATAACTTAATACATTACCTGTCTATTCATATCAACAAAGAAATAGAGACAGCGAACATATGCAGGAGAGGAATATGAGCTTTTACGGATTCATCATCTCATCAGATTTGTCTATGGTTGTTCATTATGACTTTGCTGGAAAATCACGAAAAAAGAGCCCTGATTTCCAAATTTTCCATAATTCAAAAACATACATCATTAACGTGTTTGGTTGATGTCATTATTTTACTTATCAAAAGTCATGTTGAACAAAGACTCGATTTTCCTGTAAATGAACTATAGGGCCTATAATGCAAATGCATGTGGACTTTGCGTTGATTCATGATACCCTCGACGGCATATGCAATGACCAAATGAATGTCTAAATACATGTCATATGTTTCATAATAGTCTTCTATTATTTTTCTTATACGCCCATAAAAAAAAAAACCCACTTCAAAACCAAGATCCTACCAGTGGCCTTCGTCAGTCAATTAGGTACTAATGATTAATGAAAGAAATTGGAATGCAGCTTTCCCTATAGCCTAACTGTCATGCTTCCGTGTTCAAAAGACATTGCAGTTGAACACCCAAGTTATGTCCACTATACTGTGAAGATGCATTCCAATGTCTTTTGTTAATCAAGTAGTTCCTGAATTTGGGATCGTTGTGAATGTCAGGGGGCTGAGAAAATAGAGGTACATTTATGTACTGTATACAACAGTTTCGTAATCAAAACGTCACTCTGTTATGGCGATCGCGTCTAAAAGAACAGTTAATGCTCTCCACTACTTTACCCCCCCCCCCCCCCCCCCCAAAAAAAAAAAAAAGTGTTGGAGAAGGAGTGGAGTCTCTTCGCAATTTGTGCGAATAGCATATGGGTTCTATAGCAAGACTGAGCGGCGAACGTTTGCGAACGTAGCGAATTTGGGATTTCGCCAGGGTTCGTAAAGGGTTGCAAAAGGTTCGTTAACAGTCGCAAGAAAGTTCACAAACGGTTTTTATTGTCGCAAACAGTAACTCTTGTCGCAAAGAAATTTTGAACATGTTCAAAATTTCTTTGCGAACCTTTGCGAATTTGTATTTTTCGCAATACGGTGTCGCTGAACATTTTTATTTGATTCGCCACTGCTAGCGAACAAGTATATAAAAGCTTCTGAAACAGACAAGGTTCCACTCTAAGAAAGTTCTTGAAGGTCTTGACATCTCCATCATGTAATTGCTACAAAAGCTTTTCATATTGACCAAAGTCTGTCCTCTGCAACAATCACTCTCTGACCCAAACAGTCTTTCTTTTCTTCTTCCTTTCTTGTTTTTCTTTTATCTTCCTTCTCTTATGCTGCACGATAGCTGTAGCAGCAGCCTGACAAAGCAGCTCTTCAAGGATGGCAACACGTTGAGCCTCTTCTTGGCAGAAATTTATTTCCATATAATGGAAATCCACCTTGAACGGATGTCACAAGAGATCTGAATTCAGTGGAAGGTTGTACGTTCGTTTTATGGGTCTGACTATACATAATCGCCTGGTACTTTTCTAGGTCCCAGAACACTCGCAAATTGTCTCAAAGGATTTGCAAACAGTTGCTAATATTTGCAAAACTGTCGCTAACATTTGCTAACAGTCGCTAATAGTCGCCACCTGTGTTTCACAAACACTTTCGCAAACATTTGCTGAAGTGTTGCTTATTGTCGCTAAACATCGCTAAAAGTCGCTAACTGTCGCCAATGGCAGAAGCGAACCTTGATTTTTCGCAAACATTCGTCAGAAAAGTTGGCGAATCTCAAATTCGCTACGTTCGCAAACGTTCGCCGCTCAGTGAGATACCAGCTTAGCATTAATCACTGGCTTTGATGTTCCATGCTCCACGCCGCTCTTCCATAGTGTTTGGATATGGAGACCAAAGAAGAGGTTCTTGATTTAAGGAATTTTTAACTGTATTTCAGAGGAAATTTTTAAAATCTAGTATGCAACTTAGTGGTAATCGTGTATGGAATAATATTTTTTTCTTCTTCTTCAAATCTCCTTGTTATTAAGACCTCCGGACTGAATATTAATATCTCATAAAAAAGGTAATATTTAACAATCTTGCGTATATCTAGTGCATAATATTGTTTGCCGGGTTTAACACTCAATTATCAAATCTTTCGAATTTAGTATTTGGCAAGTGCGTGTTTCTGCCTGTTTAGTCGCATTTTACAGTTAAAGAAATACATATTTTACTACATTCCTTCGTGTGTCCTATATAGATTTATATTCTTTGTACATTGTACAATTGCTGCTGAAAATATTGGAGGGGCAGCGCATTGCTACTGGCTAGGATGTTGTATTTGAGGAATGATGCATACTTAAACAGAAGTGTTGTCTTAGGTGAAAGCAATTTATCAACACCTGCGGTAGAGTGCATAACTTCTCGGCGGCATGGAGCATGGGCAAAAGAAAAGATTCTCGTTTCTTCTCCTCTGACACCCCCATGCTACTGTCAATGACGGATAATCCCGGCTCGTAAAGTAATGCGTACTTTGCCAAAGCGGTAACGTTTCTTTATTCAAATGAAGCCTTTCGACCGTCGAATATCATGCAAATAATGCATGTAAAGCTCGGGGCTGTTGCTCTGCTGTACAGGGATTCGCAGAGATATACGCCGGAGCTGACTTTTATTTTGAACATGTCAAAAAAAAAACAACAACAACAACAACAACAACACCTGCTCCAGCTTATCTCTGCGAAACTAGCCACTGGAAATAAAGAACGTCAAACTTGGTTTATTGTTATGAACCAATCTTAAGCACTAGCAACGGATCCGAACGCATCTCCATTTTCTTAATTCGTTTGGGCATTCGTTATCTCGATATGCCTTTAGAGAAGGAGCGAAATCTCCTCGCACTTTGTGCAATTTTTTCGTAGATTCATTGCATGACAATTCTTGAATGCTTACAGACATTCCACTGTCTTTGACTGTGCTCTAAGCCGCTCTTTTACAGAGTTTGAATATAATTATCATGGAGACCTCCGTTCAAAAGAAATGTGGAAATCCTGTGTGGGACTTATGGGGGTAATATGGCAGGGAACAAATCCCTTCAGTTTTTCTTCATTAAAAAAAAAATCGATCACTACCTTGCGCACAAAATGGCTTCCCTTGGGAAGTTTAGAACTTGAATGTGAAATCTTTCTGATTATGAAATGTAATTGGCTAAAGCATGACCCGATTTATGTGCATACTTAAGTATCATGTTACAGTTAACAATCCGAAGTATGCCTAAATTTTTAAAACTGATTTTTGTTCACGTGTCCTGTTCTCTATCCACATTGCTGCCGAAGGTATTGAAAGGGGCTTCGAACTGCTGCTCGTTCGGTTTGCTGTGATTGAGGAACTATGCATATTTAAACAGGAACGCTGTGTTTCGTCGAAGAAAATCATCAACACCTGCGATAGATCTCATTAATTCTTCCCTGCACGGAGCGACATTCGTCAAATAGAACTTAAGATAGGGATTTTCAACTTTTCGTCGAGGCGGCATGCACACTGAAATTCAAAATGGCTGCCTTTCGATATGTTTGTCAGACATTTCAAATCCATCCCGTCACATGAATTTGAAGTTAGCATGTCCAAAAGCCCTTGTGCATGAAATATTATTGCCACAAGTCATTTAGAAGCCAAGACAAAAATTTTTAAGCCCTAATTGTTTCTTCATGGCGGCCATGATATTGGAATTCAGGATGGGGGCCGACCCAGTGGTCATGTCTCTTGGATCCGGCAATGTTTTTTTTTTTTTTCTCTCTCTCTCTCTAGAAACAAAATTTCATACTCTCCGCCGATGCAAGCATCTCGACCAATCTTTACAGCTACATATCTGCGCTAAGTTTACTACCAGTCTTATTATACCAACAGCATGCATGAATTCCTGAATCTATAATGCCTAACAAACATGCTATGTTTGGTACTTTTCCAGACATAAAGAGTCTGCAATAAACATTTGAATCTAACACACCATTTCTAATTGTCCATTTTGCTACTCGTCCATTTATTTCCATTTGCTATTCGTCCATTTATACTACAGTGAACTGTATAAGGGTTTGGAATAAATCGTTCCACAGTATATAAGTGACTAATTACTGTACTTGCTTCGTTCAAATAGCTAACGAATCAGCGATTCCGTTAGATTTTCCATTACTCAGCCTAAACTGCACGTATCGGTGTTGAATGTCGTCTGCTGAACCAGGGAGGTGAGACGGGGGTTTCCTCTCACCTCCCTGGCTGAACCGAGCTCCGCCGTTTGTGATAGCGATTTACGTGCTTTTTCTCCATTGACTAACACTAGCCCCTAGGGATTATCATTTTCGTAATTTCAAGTTCGGTGCTGGTGTTAGCGTTGCCGTGCGAGACTCATATTTACGTCCATAAGTAGTTGCACGTTTTACGTGCAAAGTCTATGTCGCCCACGTAACGTAAACGAACACCATCGACATGGCTTTATAAATCTGAGCCTATGAGCAAAATTAGGATAACTGTTTGTGGCATTTTAATTATTCTTCCTCGTTATGTGTCTAAAACTAAACAGTCATGGCTACATCTTTTTATATTTGACTTTAACTATGCGCTACCACTTTTTCGTCGCGCAATTCCCGCGGAGCTCGCGGTGCTGTGATTCCAACACAGAGTGCTGGTGATCGATAATTTTGATCGGTATCGCCTCGTTAATCTGACCGTCGGTGTTGGAGCTCGATTTAACGCTGTTACTGTATTCGGGGGGCTAGCACTAGCACTAGCACTAGCACCGAACTTGAAATCACCCATTGGTGTGTGTGCGGAAGTAGCACTAACCCAGCAAAGAGCATAGAAGATACCATACATAAGATCTATACTCTTTGGCACCAAGGATACGCGCGGGAGTTACAAATGGCGACTAAGACTGAAGAGATTCGGCACGAAAAGATAACTGACGATGTAGAAGATCCAGACTCCCAATTACCTCAAACTGAAGTGAACGAAAACACGAGTAATGATAAGGATGGAAAGCGTATGATACACCTCAGGGATGCCCTGAGAAAGACCATAAAGAAGTGCATGGATTCTGCCAAGTAAGTTCACGAGTAAACTATACTTGGGTGACCCGCACCCCGCCATTAATGTCTAGAGTCTATGCATATTTGAATCACATTTCGTTACTGAAATTAAATGAAATCCCATTTACATATTGGAAAAATGCTGAAGATTCCAATGGAACCACAAAATTCACTGTTCGATACCGGAAATTTGCAGCTATTGTCCTCAAACGCGAATGATGCAAAAAAAAGTTGCACGCTGAGGAAGGGGCCCGCAACTCGCCACCGCGCTGCCATAGACAAAGCACGTAAAACGCGACGGTGATGCTCCCATAGACAAGCACGTAAAAGATGCGTGCGGGTACTTATAACACCAATATAAATTTCAAGTTTTCGCGACAAACTGCTGGTTTTTCACAACAGTTTGCTTATTTGTGGTAACCCTACCAAGTTTCAAGCTTTTTAAGGGATACTGAACACAGTCCCGGGCATAAATTTTTGTTTAGCGCGCTTTTAACAATTTTAAGCGTGGTGGCGGTGTTCGGGCCCCTGGCGAGGTGCGGGCAGCGTTTTTGTTTAAGACGGCACAGATTGGGGCATGGCGCGTGTTAAACCTATGGGAAAAACGTTGGGTTAGGGTTTTTGGTTAGGGTTAGGGTTAGGGTAGTGAATAGGGTTAGGTTTAGGGATAGGGTCCCCAATAGATTTTTAGGGTCCCCAATCTGCGCCGTCTAAAAAAAACACGCGTGCAGGCACCTCACTATACTACGACTAGCTTAGTACGAGTACGAATGTTATTCTTATTGTTAATGTTAGGCTATCAATGTTAGATTAGAATAGATCCCAATGTAACTTTGCTCTTGATCTTCAATCCATCATATCAAACAAATATAAGACTAAGAGTGGAGTGAAAAAGAAAATATTGTACTTGCAGGAAAATAACATTGTCTAGAATTATGAATAAATGAGGTTATTTTCATCGCTTTGCGAGCGAGGTGGTCATATCATACAATTGGGTAGCCTGACCGGCACGACAGCGGCTGCGTGTAGTTAACAATTGGGTGTTTATGTGGCTATAAACAGCACGGCGCTGTGTGTTCCCCAACCCAAACAAAGATATCTCTGAATATAATTTATATGTACACGAGTGTGGCTGTATCCACGAATCGCGAATGTGGCTGTATCCAGCGACTCAGGCCGTGGTTACTACCACACAGGTGTGGCTGGATGGTAAAGACACACGCATGAGGTAGTACTATACACAACAAATTACAAACTACAGTGCAGGTTAAAATAACTATAGTTTAGATGGGTACGGTACATTTCCTCATGTACCTAAAAAACACCCCATTCCCATCTAGCGGAGTTGAATATCCTGCACCACTTGCTTAAACTGAACTAAAGACAGTTGAAGGCCTCTTGGGGCCGAGCATCCAATTCCACATTTTGCACGATTGTGTCTGGCACCCGGGGAAGAATGTCTTTTGCCCCAATTGCACAAATCGCCCACAAATGTAGAATTACAGAAATTTATTGAACAGCACCCACTAGATCTACAATACTGTAAAACATGATATATTCGCGGCATGAATTTTTCGCGAATTGGAGCCGACGGCCTCTTTAGCGGCATGAAATTTTCGCGAACTGGAACTGGTATTCAATGCATATAGTGTAGAAAAGAACTTTCGCGTGCATTTTAATTTCGCGAATCTTCGCGCTCGCGAAATTCGCGAAATTAAAATGCACGCTTACATTTCTCGTTTTACAGTAATGTGTATAATCATATTGAATCGCTAATGTAGAAATCATTTCAAAGCGTCGCCCACAAATGTACATACAAAGTGCAAATTGGTTATTGGCTTTTGTTGATATACGTTGTATCATACAGACATACCCAGCGTATTACTAAACTAAAATATGCTGTGGACAAGTATGTGTGTGTATGTGTGGGGGGGGGGGGGGAGCAATATGGGGATGTGTGGACTGTGTGCGTGTGTATGATAATGTGTTGTGTATGTTGGTGTGCTGCTAACCACACCATCGACCCTTGACCGAAAGATTGATCTATCTAGTCATCGGGGATATGTTCCGCAGAGACTGCGTCTGGCTTCACAGAATACGGAGAAGAAAAACGATAAAGTCAAAAAATTATAAAATACTCCTCTGGACAGACAGATTTTTCTGTCTAAATCAACCCTAATGTGTGGTTACAGCACCCCAGGGTTAGTGTGCTGGCCTACAGCCCTGTTGACTGTCACTGTACAGAAGTCTGTTTGTACTACTAAATACTATACTGATTTTTTTTTTTTTTTTTACAAATCCCACCCAGGTTTACACTTACAGTATACAACTGGTGTGTAACCCTTACACAACTATTTGCATTTCATGATGAAATATGAATATTTTGTGCTGCTGTGATTATCCCTCATTGGTTTTTGCATATCAATGCAAAAATGTTTTGCAAGTATAATTTACCATATTGTATGAATATTTATCCTTTTTAATTTGTACAACATGTTCTCAGTCCATGCAAAGAAATTGACTGTAAAACTGGTTACAGGAACAGTGTGAATTATGTACTCTAAGTAGCTACCTTGAGGATGTCATTAATGATGCCATTAATCAAATAGTTACTAATGCTGCTCTGTTCTAGGGGACTCATGAGAGTGAACAGACCCAAGCTTTACACTGTCAAGAAGTTCTACTACTCCAGTACTTGTCTGTCAGCTGTGTACAATCATGTCTTAATTTCACTTTGATATTCATTTTTTTTTAGATTCAGCATCTTCAGCAAGCAGTATGGTAACCATATGCTGGACAGAAAACCTGAAGTCCTAAAGAGGGTCTATCAGCAATTCAAGAAAGAGCTTGAGACATCCATCAAGGTACATCTACAATGTACATCAATGGGGAAAATCCTTTTTACAGAAACGAAATGTGTGTTGACATCTTGTATAGTGTATGTCATATTTTGGCATGTGCACAAAAGTGACTGAATGGCGAAACTGCCAGAAACTCCTCCAGTTGTATAGGTTCTATGTGTATAGATTTAATTCTGCAATGCATTGATCTGCATAGACCTTTGTACATGTGCAAAATTATGTGATATAATTTCTGTGGTCAGCAGTCAGACTTCTCACTAGCTCATACACTGATTTGTTGAAAAAAAATCATGTTTGTGTTTTGTGCCATTTGAAGAACATACTTCAAGATGACTGCACTGTAAGAATAAATATACAGTTGTAGGTTAATAAAATAGGTAACTTCAGCTGACCTACAGACTTACAGTATAAGAATTGTGTATATAATTGCTGCATATGTCAACTGAAACTATTGTTTAGTGACCTAGATTCTAAGATGTGAAGTTGTATGGATTTCTGTATTTATAACCTAAGATTTCTGTATGGGTACCCTTGATAGACTGAATTGGAGCTTGTGATCAAAGAAGAGAATCTTGTCCCTCTCTTCAATGAGCTGGATAGACTAGCTGAGGTTGCTACTGATGATACAGCTCATGTTGCCTGGTAAGTAACACTACAAATGATTGCCTCTGAACCAATACAAGTCAAGAATTTATGTTTTGCTTCCCAGCAGTCACAAGGTTAAAGATTTCCATCTAGTTTGATATTTTATTTGGGGTAATGAAAGATGATTTCACTATTCATTATCACTCTTTGCACAAATGAACACAGTGGTACAGGAATTCTTAAATCAGATTGTTTGAAATATTTGGTACACTGTATATTAGGGAGGGAAGGATTCCAGAATTTCACTGCTCAGTTAATAGCTCCAAATGCATACCCACCTGCTAGAATGTTTGAAGTCATTTGATATTGAACTTTGTACTTTAGTACAACATATGTATTCCAAATGGCTTTGTTTTTGCAAATCTTGCAGGTTAATTAATACTCCCAAAAGTAACAACATGCTAAAATATTAAACTAATATGGTCTTAATCTCAAAATACCTAATTAGATGCAGTTCATTGTTTTGATTTAACTTTTTTATTGCCTCACAAGATTTTCACACAAATTTCATTGTCGAAAACTAAATCTTTAAACCCATTCTTCTGGCAATTCTAAGAGAGCTTTCAATACCCCCAAATGAGATTCTTTTTGCAAGTCGACAGAGAACGGACAGGTTGGTAATCCACCTGTGCGAAAGCAGTCAAGCGGTGCATGTATCCCCTTTCCACAGTCAACGTAACATGTGCCATTGAACAATGAAAATATCAATCGGGCAAGAGGTATGAATAGAGCGTGCGCTGATGTGCTCACAAACTCTTGTTGTACACAAAAGAGACACCTGTATGGGGTGAGTTAAAGCTGAAATCTACTGAGCTCAGCCTTGATTGCTATGTACATTCTCATACGAGTTTATTGTGAAACAAGCGCACACTCTACGTGTACATTAGAAAAAAAGGCAAATAATACTGCATATACCAGGTTCCTGTAAAAAATGGGTTAATTAAAGAAAAAAATATATTTATACAGTTTCACTGAACTTGTCATGGGTATCATGTCCGAATGATATGGCTGTGACTTACTGCTGCAAGGAGCAGTAGTGTACTGGATAAGACTCTAGTTTTAATCCCGTCCTGTGGATTTTCCCTAGGACATGATGTTTTGACCCATGGGTATAAATGGGTTCTAGGGCAATTCCCCCTGGACAATTACCCCAGACCCTTCCCCTGACACTAACCCTAATCCTAATCCTGAACTTAATCCTAACCCTAACCCAAACTCTAACCCTAAACCTAACCCTAACACTAATCTTTACTCTGACCTTATCACTAACCAAGTATTTATATTTACAGGGTAATTGTCGGGGGGGGGGGGGGGGGTAAAAATGGTTACCTGGCAATACTAGGGTAATGATAATTGCAAAGCACTCTGGTAGAGCAGTTCCAGAACTGAAGAGGCCACTTTGGAAATAAGACCATATTATTTTTTAATACCATGTGCAATGGAACTTGGCATAAGGCTTCTTTAACTATTGTTATTTTCCTCAATAATTTTACACCAGGTCATTAATCAAACTTTTTCATTTGTGTGCAGGCGGCCATCGGGGGAGCCGGAGAAAGACTGCCTCAGCCAGAGAATGAATGCCAAGCTGAAAGAAAAGGAGAGACTCAAACGAATTTTGCGCCAAACAGAGGAGGAAGGACAGCAACTTCTCCTGAACATCAGAAGTCACAAGATGAACCTTGTAAGAACCCAGGCCAAGATCAAGGATCATCTTGAAGCATTCAGCCAGGTAAATTCTCATCTTGTTAAAGGCAAGAGTCCACAAGAATCTTGTGTTCAGGCAGGATAGATAGAAACTCAGGATGTCATGTTTGCGTGGTACAGTACCCTCCACTTGGTGTTGGGCAGAGCAGTTGTTACCCGATTAAACGGTGTACCCAACTAACTGGAGAGCATGTTTCATTCACGTCAGAGCTGCCACACACTATTAAATTATACATCTATCTGTATCAAATACACAGAATGGTGTGTCACACAACAGCCACAGCTCATCTAAAGTCATGCAGCAACCTTTGCAGAAACCCCAATTTTTCTCATAATGCTTTCTGAAGAAAACATCTTGAAATTATTCTGTTTGAATAATGTATGTACCCTGTTGATGCCATACTGCAAACGATAATTGGTAATCCATACCAAAGCCCTATTTGCATGAGGGCAGAATGGTCATTCACAAATGTAAAATGTCCTTCCAACAAGTCACATCAACATGACATTTTAAATCACAAGAAATGCAGTCAGTAGTGTGCCTCTTATGTGGAGGTGCTATGTTTCTACAAACAGCCAGGTCACATCAACCCTTTATGCCCCCTGGCCTGTAGGGCAGCGACGAAGGCTCTCCACCCATCTCTGTTGCTGGCCATCCTCTGGAGAGAAGCCCAGGACTGTCTGTGGTCTGATATTTTACCCTCTACTGTTCATCTTCTTTAGCTGATTCCAAGGATGTGTAGGTCATACTTTTATCTTCACTGTGGCTGTGTTTAGTGCTTTCTTGGTCATGCCAGTAGCTCCCTCACGGCTTTTACTACTGTCAATCATACCAGTCCCTGACTGGAACTCAGGGGCGCACTGCCCACATCAGATCGAGTGTTTTTTCTTGTCGCTGTTTCCGTAACATGAAATTTTTTTCTGGGATAGAATTGTTAGTCCTATGCCCAACCCCCAACCTGGAGGACCAGTGGATTGTTTTACGTCTGGTCTCTACCCTTTGACCAGTCCAGCTTGGGTGCCTCTACTAGGAGCATACACTCCTGGTGGCATAGCTCTCTGGGTCACTGAGACGTGCAAGCCCACTGACCACTACAAGGTGGTAACCCACGCAATGGGAGCCTGAAAGTGGAATTAGCTTATTAATTTTTCTCGAGAGCTGGCTAGACACATATGGTGATGATTGTGTGTCACTGTGTGTGTGTGGTACCGGCACAAGGGTTTGTATGAATGCGTCTACCTGTAGTGATATGACCAGTTGATCGATAACTGCACAAGTAACATGTTAAAATGTAAATCTAATCACTCTTCTTCTCTCAGCACCTCAGTTTCTTCAGAATTTATACCCTTTACATGTACATCCACTTTAAAGACTTTCTGCAGAAAATTATAGGAACAGATGATGTTTGTTTGGAAAACTTGTACCTGTTTAACCAAATTGGCTACCGATTACAAATGTTGCAAATACAACATGCATCAGAAGTGTTTGTTCAGCTTGTATGTCAAATAGGCGGAGTATCCAATTAAGCAGTACATTGCACTCCCGTTACAACGAACACGTTTATAACAAAATGCTTGTCAGAATGAAGTAAAAATTCAGGCCAAAAGATTATTATCTGTTGATACATTTATGTACTTTACTGTTTGACTGTAATGAAACTTTGATATACCCAAAGAAAACCACTGGTCCCGAAGACTTTATTATACATACAAGTACACTGTAACAAGAGTGCACTGTACCTGACTTTGCAGAGACTAGTGTATAGAAATTGTGTGCGATTAATGCATTAAAGCGTGTGAAAAAAAAAATATGGATAAAAACAATGAATTGTTTGAAAGATGGTTCTTACATTGTGGTACAACGTGTACATGAAAACTACTGATAATACATTATTTTGCTATTCAAAATCATTTTCTTCATGTGTAGGCTTCTGCAGCAGCTGACCAGGTTCCAGTAGCTGAAATTCACAAGGCCCTGAAAGAGCTCAACTCACCAGTCAGTCAGCAGTGATTAAGTCAACATGCAGCACCTTGATGGACATATTCATTTCACAGCTTGATGTGTGGCAGACCTGGAGAATTTCTAGTTCTAGTTCATAAGGAAAAGGCGTGGAAATCAAACGCATTCTCCTGTTCACTCTTGTCATCTACAGCACAATACAAAATTTGTTTGTTCAAATATCAAGGGCTGATATAGCACAATCTATGTTTGTTGTAGGGACCATGTCCAGATATACAGAGCTCTTGAGAGGAATATGAGACAAAAGCTGAAAGTGACAAGGCATGTATTACAGTGTTGAAACTGATAGGTCTCTATAATTGTAGTTCCACATGCCATCCCTCTTCCTCTTGAAGCTATAAATAAGCATGCACATTGTGAACATCGACTTCACAGAGAAACATGTTTGAAATTTGACATTCAGAGACCAGAATACTTCTAGTATAAATGTAATGGGAATTGATATCATACCACTGAAGACTGCAAATAAAAAACAATAAGTCAGGGCTCGGCATTAGCGGTGACCCAGGTCCCACTAAAAGTTGATGTCGGGCCACCAAATTTCCCAAAAGGCTATCATTTTTTGTGGCCCGATCAAGTACTTAAGATTCAAAATGGAGTGATATATTTCTGTTTATTTGGGGCCACTACATTTCTCTTTTGGGCCGCCAAAATTTTAGTTTTAAACTTAAAAGATTTTAGTGGCCTGAATGGGCCACCAGAGAAAACAGTTAGTGTCAAGCTGTAAATATTAAAGTTAATGTTATCACCTCATGAATGACTATTCATCCTTTGATTGGGATTTGTTCTTATACATGTATATCAAGGGCGGTGAGTTGGCTCAGTCGGTAGCGCGTCTGCCTCACGATCACGCGGCCAGGGTTCGAACCCGAGTCTGGACTGAGCAATGTTGTGTGTAAACATACCATCCCCTCTACCAAGAGGCAAAACACCGTGTATGAGAGAGTCACAGCTCATGCACATAAAAGATCCCGCTTCATTCATTCATCGCAAAGAGCAGGGTGTTTAACCCGGTGAAGTGGTCCCACCTCACATCCAACTGGACCCCATGGAAGACCAGGGCCCTGTTGCATAAAGCCTTAAAGGGGCATTCTGGACGATTTTCATAATTTCACATCATGTAGTACATAAATCAACAGCTCTATGTATAGATTCGTGGAATTTATTGTGGTCCTTGAGCAGAGAAACCAATAAATTGAAAATCTTAAACAAATTACACTGAACAGTGTTGATGACATCAGAGCCTCATATATTTCAGAAATGTAGCAGTGTAATTCCATTACAATACCGCTTGCTCAACAAGTTCACCTGTGAAAAATCTATGCATGCCTTCTTCTTTTGTTCTGCTCCCTTGAGCCCCAACTCATGCATTCTTATGGTGAGGCTGTCATGTCATCATCCTTGTTCATTGCAATTTGTAATAAATTTTGAAAACATTCTCATTCCTTATCCCAATCACTATAAATTTGGAAACTCTGTACTCAGTTTGACTAATTTATAGTTGTTCAAATGTAAAAGTGTGAAAATCATCCGGAGGTCCCCTTTAACCAGAGTTTTTTTCATGGTTAAATCCAGATACTCTGGTGAAGAATTTTTAACCAGAGTTTTTCTATTGCAAAAAGCTTAACCATAGTTTTTTCTCAGGTTAATGTTCAAGAAACTCGGGTTATTTAACCTTAGCTCTCTGACCAAAGGTTAAATCTAAATTTCTCTGGTTAGCCCCACTTAGAGCTACTAAGGCTGCCATTCTGGAAACAATTCAGCTAGAAATTGGACTAGGAGAACTGCTACGCACTGTTTGTTCATTCATTTCTGGGAAGATTTCGGTGCAGGAGTCGGAAACGCAGTAGAACAGCTAGTAGACTCTACTAGATCTAGGCCTAACAGTTAGTTATATCTAGTTCTCTAATTATAAATTAGTTCTATCTATAGTATCACATTTATCAATGTACTAATCGATCTAACGTTAGATCCAGCTAGGTTCGTTAGTTAGAATCTAACGTTACTCTGAATTAGACACTTTTACTATTTAGACGTATACCCGTATTACTAGAACTAGATCTAACGTTAGACTCTAGAACAATCTAGTTCTAAATTCTAGAAGGCCTGACTTCTAGAGTCTTAGATACGTGAATGAAGGTAGCACCAAAGAGGTAGATTCAATAGTATTAGAGGTAGACCTACTGCAAGTAGCTGTAACATAGACTAACTAGATGTAACCGTTAGGTAGGCCTACAAACTGCGACCAGCCCGAACGAAGCTATCGTTACAGTATATTTGTGTGAAGGAGCGCCCCAGGGTTAGATGTAGCCGTATCAACAGTAACTAACAGTTGAGTTAGATCTACATACAGGTACTTACTGTGCCTGTAGATGTGTGGGGCGTTTGCACTTTCGTATCCATGTCGATATCTCAGCTTCCATAATGCCGTATTGCACCAGAATCACAGATAAATCCCTACAACTCATAACTTATTTCCGAAAAGTTATTTAGAACCAGCTGGCTATCGGGAAGCTTGTAGCAGGCTCGCTAGCAGACATACCGCTACTCGTACTACATGTTTGTGTGGCAGCGACAGCTAGCATGCAGTACATTGTACATTTAGACAGCGCGTAGCGGTGATCGCTAGCTGCGCGCGGAGCGTAAAACTGAGAAAATCACTAGCACTTCCGCATTTTATCCTCATCCAAGTTTATTTGAATAAAAGAAAGCCGATATACTGTAACCTTAGTTTTTTTAACCAGAGAAATTGACTAACCATGAAACTCAGTTAGGCACCCGCCTCTAACCCGAGTTTTTCTCAGGTTATTTATGCAACAGGGCCCAGCTTAGCATAGCTGAATATGGGCTATCCAGCCATCTTCTCAGATGGAAATGAACAAACAAACAATATCATTTCATTACAAGAAAAATTAACCCAGCATGCTTGGAGAATTCTTGAGATGACTTAAAGGCACATAGACCCAGTGGTTTAGTCAAGTGTGTACGCAGAAGGACGGCACAGGTTTCCTACAGACACCTACTCAAGGACTCCTCTTTAGCACTTACGTTTAGACCCATTCCACGAGTCCTCTGAACCGGGTCTACGCGTCTTTAAGTGTACACATGGTAAACTAAAGACCATCATTGTTTAAAACTTGATATCTGATTTTGATGAATGAAGATGCTTTAACAGTATTCCAATGTAGTCACAAAGTGAGGGTGAAGAAACACAATTTCAAATTGTACGCGTGTTGATTTATCTGTCAATATATGTGACCGTACATCACATAAGCAACAAATCATGCTCTTTGGTTTTATGTGAGGACTTAAATGGGTCAATCTATTCAATATTCAGTTTTTTTTTAATTTTCTGAAAGAGCAGTTCTTCTACACGAGTCAAAATTTGGGATGATAAAGTGAATGGGAAATTGTGTTTTTGCAGTGTTTCTTGACACCTCTTTGTAAAGAATACTGTGATAAGGTACTGCTTAGAGGCCCCTTTTCATTTCTTGAAAACCCATTTTACACACTCCTCACTTTCAACTCTGATAACGTGTAAGGATTGCACTACTGCCTATAACAAGTTGAAGACGAGTTCCGAGAATACTCCGGCAGGTGTCTATGGGAAATGCATGTTAAAGCACAATCAGTCCATCCTCAACGGGTTAACGTTGGTAGCAGTCATGAATGAAATGTGCTTAATAAGTGTGGAATTTTCAGCTTAATCTGATAATCCCTTCATTGTGGATGCTCTATAGAGTTTTACATCCTGTTTTTTGTCACATTCATTGCACAGAGCATGGCAGGGAGTGAGATTAAAGGACAAGTTCACCTTCATAGACATGTGGGTTGAGTGAATGCAGCAATATTAGTAGAGCACATCATTGAGAGTTTGAGGAAAATCGGACAATCCGTTCCAAAGTTATGAATTTTTTAAGTTTCTGCTCACTCAAGGCTGGATGAGAAGACTACTATAGCTTGTGATGTCACATGAGTACAATGATATAAAGAAAGGATAAAGAAAATTCAACGTATTTTCACTTTTCTCGCATAACAAAAGAACACTTGACTTCTCTCTTTCAGAAGGCAGGGGGAATGATATTACCTTTAACATATGTCAGTAACAAGTCGAAGAAATGTGCACTTTATTCAAAAAGTAAAGTTTTGTGAAATTCTCTTTTTATTTTCTTTATATGGTTGTACGCATATGACATCATACACTGTAGTAGTATTCTCATCCAGCAGTGACTACGCAGATACTTTAAAAATTCATAACTTTTGAACGGATTGTCTGATTTTCCCCAAACTTTCACTGATGTGTTCTACTAATATTGCTGTATTCACTCAATCCACATGTATATAAAGGTGGACTTGTCCTTTAAGCACTTTAATAGACCCTCAACTCCAAAGCCTATTTTCTCAGTAAACACTGTTTAAGAATGTGAACTTTTCCCCCATTATTATAATAGGTTGGGAAAGTCTATTTGTATCGAGTTATACGTCATTTTAAAGCATAGAGTGCTCTGTCAGAATCTATCCTCAAGCAAAAATGCATGTCTGGTGACTTTTTGGTGGTTTTGTGATGCTAGGTCACATATAATGTCCTCTGTTTAAATAATAAGAGGAGGATTTAGGAGTCTCTTTTTTTTTCTCCAATTTAAGCAGGGCTTTTTGATTTCATTGAAAAATGGAAAGTTTGTGAGGATTTGTATGGAAGTCTGTGGTAATTCTTTACATTGAAGCAGTTTAAACATGGGGTAAATTTGCACTTTAACTGGTGGCCCATACCTATGTATTGACCCATGCAAATCTCGCCATGGTCACTGGTCATGGTCATGTGAGTAGAGAAAGACAAGAAAATTGCCACCTTGCATGCCTAATGATAGACATCTAAGACAGTGATGCCATATTTTGTAGTCCCACAAACCATGTTTCGCTGCTGAACGGCATATTTCAACTGCAAAGTAGCACTCTTCCATTTGCCATTTGTTGTAAATGGCCATTATGGTTATGAAAATGAAAATCTGTGATTACATTGGTCTGGATCTAGTCATCGTCTTGAGACATAAAGAAGGGACAGCAAGTTTCTTGACCCAAATATTATGACCTGATGAAGCAAGTTGAAGCCTCAATTATGCATTGGAAACAGGTAGACTGTATGTGTATGATAGAAGTTCTGCCGAAGTGGTTCCATTTTCATTTATGGTCACACTTGTATATATACAATGTGTATATATATGTATATACATACATATACAGTATATATACAGCTGTACTGTATAAGCTGTTATTTTCGCGTACAGATATCTTCGCGAATGAGGAGGTCACAGACATTTTTGTGAGATGTTGTTTTCGCAATGTGACACCCAGGCTATCGTAAGTGCACTATTAGTCTAGAGTACGGCGACATTTTCACGTGTTGTCAAATTAGCGGTCCAGCCGTGATTCGCGAAATTCGCGAAAATAACAGCATGTACAGTATACTGTATATATTATATACATATAAATTACTGTATATACATTTTTTGTCAGTAAAGTTTGTTGGTTTTCCTATCTTGTTCAAGTATGTACCTCCTCTTTGCCTCCTACCCTCTCTAGGCCCATCTCTCCCCTACTCTCTTCTGAACAATACACATGCACATAAGAATATATATCGAGGTAAAATCAGATAGAAAGGCCAATCCAGAAAAAATATGTAGGCAGCTGTTTCAGAACAGTGACCTTTCTGTACACAGTCGTGGCAATTTTGTTGAGTGGACTCATTCACACACCATGATAATATAATGCCATTGTACACATTGTTGTGTGTGTGCAGATACAGGCTGTACTGTATAAGATGTTATGTAACATCATAGTACAATTGTATATAGATATTGTTTATGATATAATAAATGGTAATGTCCAATTACTTATAAAGTGAACTGTTATGATATGCTTTCATTTATGATGTGTCTGTGTAAAATATGCATTTATGCCATATAATGTATGCTTATTCATAATAGCTGTACAGATTTAGCCAGACTAGTACAGGCCGAGACTAACATGTCACTGAGACCCGACAAATAGGTGTGGTGGGAAAGTCGTCAAAAAACTATAGTTGGGTGGAAACTGGCTATGATAGACATAGACTTTATGTACCATAGTAAATGGGTTTTGCATCAAGTTAAACTTTAAGGCCAAGTTCACCTTGATATACTGTGTGTGTTTATTGAGTGAATGCAGCAATATTTGCAGAACACAACAGTGCTGCCGTCACTGGATGAGAAGATTACACTGTACTACAGAATGAGAATATAACATGTACTGCAACTTTCCATAGTGTTTGTGAGTATGAAAGTTTGAGTGTATTGGCTCATGTACCTGCATGCTCGTACTGTACAGTGTAGTTTTTTCTACAGACTGTTCTTGACATGAAAGAGAATACGTACTGTACTGTACGAGCTGAAATTTTCGCGTACAGATATTTTCGTGAATTGCGACTTGGAGGACATTTCCGCGTGTTGATAATTTCGCGGTTGCGAGGGTCTAACTGAACTTACTGGAACTCTCACGAAAAAACTATAGTTGTCTAAACTAAAAGTACCTTACACATGTAAGTACTAGTACTTTCTCAATTTGAAAATAAAACAAATATCAAAAAAATACTTTACATGGACTTTCGAAATTCGTGCCGGACATCGACAGGTGAACACCAAGAATGCAGCTGCAAGAGTAGACTGAACTCACTTTAAACAGCTATAGCTAGCTGTACTGTGTGACGTGTGTGCACAGTCGACAAGTTGAAGGCTATGGCGCGATCCTGCAGCACATGACTTGGCTTGATTTTCATTTCCCTGCGTTGTTTTCGCGTGTTGTTATTTTTGCGTGTTGTTATTTTCGTGGTTCTAAGGCGATTCGCGAAATTCGCCAAAATAAAACCATCGCGAAAATTTTAGCTCGTACAGTATATGAGTGGAAAGAGGGGTAATTGTTCGTTGACATTATTTTGTGGGGAACTTGTTTGAAATGAAAGGGGGAGAAAGAAAAAGAGAGAGAGAGTATCCTTATACAGTGGAATCTAGAACGAAGTCCTCGGGACTGGCAGTTTTCTTTTGTTATATTGAAATTTTGTTTGTCACTGAACGAATAAACAATAAAAAACATAGAGCCTATAGCTTTGCGACCTGAATTTTTATCTAGTTGTGACCGGAATTTTCTTAAACGTCTTCGTTATAACAAGAGGACACTGTATGTACAATGGATGAGAGGAGTTTCCCTGAAGGTTTTGGGTGGTCTATGCTCTCCATCCTCGAGAGAATGTGTTCCAATTACGGACATGGTGATGACTTGAGAGTGGGTGGCTGAGGAGAGTGTGGCCATATGCATAATACTCCTATCTGAACGTTTCCAGATGCCATTGATGTGTATCTGGCTGTCATATGGTACGGTGTCATGTTTATGGATATCAATAGTTTCACAAACTTGTCAAGTGTGTCAGTGTTTCTATAGATGTAGCAAAAATGCTCTCTTCAAACTTGATTCTGTGTTTAATGTACAGGCGTAGTTATGTATGCTTGACGATGGCTGATTTGTCCAAAGTTTCTAGCATTTGGCAAGCTTGATACATTGTACTCCTTTTTAGTAATTTGGTGCCGAAGCTCCCGTACTTCCCCAGAGACATGTGTTGATTTTTCTTTTTTTTTATTCCCAAGGTATTACGTACACTTCTGGTTGTGTATGCATTCATTCTTCTGCATTCTCCTGCAAATGCTCATGATAGATTAACACAATAAGTTAGCAAGCACTCCACTAAATAACTTCATTCAGCACTCCACAAAAAAGAAAGACCTGTTACCCACACTACACAGACAAGACAAGAATACTTTTCAAATGTTTTTGGCAAAGGCCAAAACAGCTGAAAGCTTGTGACAATAAAATGATATTGAGAAATCACATCAATTCCTTCCATACAGAGAGGGCAACAGAGACACTATAACAATACAGTGTATGATGTACTAGTATATGAATATACTGCACAAGCTTCATACTTTAATAGCAGTGTTTATATTTTTCACAAATTTTGTGAGTCAACTAATACATGTATTCACAAAGGTAAGTCACAATAGCATTGTCTCCTGAAACACGTACAGTACGTGTACATGCTGTAGGCCTATGTCTTACGTAAGGTGGGACAGCACTAAGCATGTTTCTTTTTGAAAAGGGATGTTTATTTCTTATTCTATCATGGAATCTCAATTCAACTACATGTACTTATGAATTTGTCCTATTCAACTACATGTACTTATGAATATGTCCAAGTCTTGATCCGCACAATATCACACTCGTGAAATATATCGCTTGTATAATTATGTAAATCATATATATATATATATATTTTATGAGCAATTTATGTGTTTGCCTCACTACTTCACATTTTATGGCATATTCATGTTCACCAATATGATAAAACTGAAAAATTCTTGAATTCTATGAAATTGGAGGCTGACAGAGATGGCTGTATCTCAAATGTTTTCATGGACAAGTGTTTAAATACCTGACAATGACGACACTTTTATGCCAGAAGTGTTTGTAGTCGTATGAAAAAGGGGACTGGGGAATCCAATTTGGGTGAGGCTGTCTGAACCACCACATTTTCCTTATAGTTGATTCTTGGGCCTGTACTATAAAAAGATAGTATCAGAATAAAGGGGAAAGGGGTAGGGAAGTACATAAACCTTTACTAAAAAGCGCAAGTGTTTATTACAATAAATTATGATAGCAGGCATCATTCATAGAGATTGCACAAAAGCTGCATCCCCATGCAAAAAACATGTTAACTCTGTAAAATAAAACCCCATGACTACAGTGTTGGGTTCACCATATACCTGGTACATTTGTACATCATTATGTGATAGCCAAGTGCAACACTAGTGAGACTTTCTCACATTGATCACCGATCACTCTATTCCCCATAAAGAGCAATTCCTGACTGCTGAATTTGATACAGTGGGCAAAGCAGCACACCTT
Source organism: Diadema antillarum (assembly GCF_040938485.1). Taxonomy (NCBI): domain Eukaryota; kingdom Metazoa; phylum Echinodermata; class Echinoidea; order Diadematoida; family Diadematidae; genus Diadema; species Diadema antillarum. Next base: position 270,254 of record NW_027272358.1, on the reverse strand, counting down.
ACATTACTTGATAGATATTGCCCCTCCAACACCACTACAAAACACATACATATGAACTTCATGCACTTACACCTTATCCAAAATTTGGCAATCAATAACTTGATGTAAGGCAAGTAGCCTTTCACTTTAATGGAAATATGTGCAGGCATAAATTGACATGTACATGTACAGTGCACTCCAATTAAAACGAACACGGTTACAACAAAATTCCGGTTACAACAAAGTAAAAATTCAGGCCCCAACATCATCCACTCTGTTTTTCATTGTTTATACAGTGCACTCCCGTTACAACGAACACGGTTATAACGAAATTTCGTTATAACGAAGTAAATCTTCTGGTCCCAAAATTATCACCATTAAAGTCTATGGTACAAAATTCGCTCATAACGAACACGGTTATAGCGAAATTTCCGTTATAACGAAGTCTTTTCCGAGCGCCACAGACAAAGAAAAACAAAAGAAATGTGCTCCGTTATAACGAAATGCGAAATGCTTTCAAAAATACGTAGCAGAACAAGCATTTATAGCGTCTCTGCATAGGTGAATGCTTCACACCACCGTGTGTTCGCTCCTTGTGTCACGCACAGTTTCTGAGGGGAACTTGCGTTTATTATTGTAATACAGTTATCCCATCACATTTCACATAGCTTCCCAGTGTATGATGAGTATTCAGCAAACATAATATGATATAATACAGTGGTTCCTTGTTTTCGTTATATATTGTATTTGTTCGGTTATAACGAAATTTCGTTATAACAAAAGAAAACTGCCGGTCCCGAGCATTTCGTTATAACGGGAGTGCACTGTATTATGTTCGGTTATGAAATTTCGATATAACAAAAGAGAAAAAGTCAGTCCCGAGGACTTTGTTATAACGTGAGTCCACTGTACCACTATTAACAGAGATGCCAATTTTTCAACTACTGTAAGTGGGAGTGAGAAACTGCAATTTAGCAAAGCAAAAGAAGGCCCCCTCCCCACACACACACATTGGTGCACACTTGTAATACAATTTTACTTGCAGAATTCTCATCTATTCGTTATAGAAGATGGTCCTGCGAGACATCATTTTGAGCATTTTCTACCCAAATTTTGCTAAAGGGTGAATGAGTCTATACAGAATGCATGTATGACTGATATGACTCAGTATTAGTAGATGGCAGGATTTCATTTTAGAGACCTCTGGATTATTTATCTAGAAAGGAAAATGGCTATCAAATACGGCCATGTAGGTATCCTCTAGCTAACAAAAAGAATAAAGAAAAGGTTTAGCTTTTACTCAGTTCAGCATATAAAGGGGCTTCTCATCCAACGTTTATTATTGATCTAGATGTCTACTGGTAGCATAATTTTCTTTCTGGCAGGCATGAGAAAATGACAGTTGGGCAGGTGAGCGTTAAATGGGTTGCTGGGGAGTGAGACTTGTGCCGTAAGCGTTAGACTTATAGGTCTGCATTAAGAAGAGTGCTTTTACAATGTAGGACCATATGCATGGTCTTTTCAGTATACACAAATGCCTACTGTGAGAAACTGACTACTGCAATAAGGGTCCTCTGGTAGGGCAGGGACAACACTGAAAAGGCTACCCTGGGTAAATGAGTTGTTGTTGTTACTATTATTACAACCTGCATTAAAAATCAGAAGTCCATTGCTCTGCTGCTTGCTGCAGCCTTGTTATGTGATTGACACTATGTTATTATCAAATACAGTAATATGGCAAGTTTCTCTGGAATATGCATTTACACCAAGTCTCCTTATTTTTGTTTTATAATTTTCAGCACCTTACCTTGTAACAGCAATTTCCTGTATTGTATGCATGGCAAGTAGTATGACACAACAAGTCACATGTTGCTGGGGTTTTTTTTTCTTTTTTTTTTAAATAGTGCCTGGCCTTTGAATGTTCTACAATCTGAAAGTAAAGATCAGAAGTACGGTATAAGGCTCCTGCAAGACACATATACAGACATTTGATACTACACATAAAATATTGACTCTTCTCACACAATATTTTAGCATCTTGTATTTGTCCCTAAATATGACATGATACGGGGCTATACTCCAGCAGCTGATTGTCATCTGTTAGTAGCATCACTTTGTGAAGAAGCATTTTGTGAGTCAGCAGACTCTTTCGTGACAGGTTCTGTAGCTTTGACCCCGCTATGTGTGCCCAAGGAGTGAGAATGATGAGGTGGCAAGGAGCCGACAGAAGGACCTTGGGGTGGATTCTCCTTCCACTGATGTGTAGGCAAGCGTTGGTGATGCCCCTTGAAATCAACATCTTCTTCTTCTTCATCAAGATCTGGTGGAACTATATCCTCTAGAGCAGCTGTATGATAATCAGAAAAAAAGTCAGTGACAATTATTGATCTATATATTGTGGGAGTCACGCATTAAAGGCTGTCTATCTGAGCTACTGAACCCACTGGGTGATTTCAAGTTCGGTGCTAGTGCTAGTGCTAGTGCTAGTGCTAGTGCTATCTCAGCACTAGCACCGGCGATAAAACCGAACTTGAAATCATGTCAGTGTTGGGGGTTGACCTCAAAATTATGACGTATTTCTGGTTGCTGGTGCTGGGCTCAGTGTTGAATGTCGTCTGCTGAACCGAGCTCCGCCGACTGTGTTAGCGATTTACGTGCTTTTTCGCCATTGACTAACACTAGCCCCTAGGGATTATCATTTTCTTCATTTCAAGTTCGGTGCTGGTGTTAGCGTTGCCGTGCGAGACTCATATTCACGTCCATAATAGATGCACATTTTACGTGCAAAGTCTATGCTAATGCAGTGGTCGCCCACGTAACGTACACGAACACTCTCCACATGGCTTTATAAATCCGAGCCTGGGAGCAAAATTAAGATAGTTGTATTTTTGGGAGTGGATGAAATTTGTGGCATTTTAATCTGTCTTCCTCACTATGTCTCTAAAACTAAGCAATTTTGTCTACATCTTTTAATATTTGACTGTAATCACGCGCCATCACTTTTTTCGTCGCGCTATTCCCGTGGAGCTCGCGGTGCTGTGATTCCAACACCTAATGCTGGTGATCGATAATTTTGATCGGTATCGCCTCATTAATCTGACCGTCGGTGTTGGGAGCTCGATTTAACGCTGTTATTTGGCGGCTAGCACTAGCACTAGCACTAGCACTAGCACCAAACTTGAAATCACCCACTGTCTTTGACTTCATTGAAAATGTTCACAGGCAAAAATACACTGTGATGCTTAATGGTTCTACCATATAGTGTATCATAATATCCAATAAGTTGTTGTCTCTCCTCAGTGACAATCTCTTTTTTTCTCATACATGTAAATGAACACAGATAGAACATTTCTAAATATGTTTGGCTGGCTAAGAAAACAATGTAATACATCATCTAGGGCACATGGGACTAGATTACTTATATACTGGGAGTCATAAACTACCCATTCCGCATGCTAGAGGCTACATTTTTCTATACAGTCTACCTCACCTGAATTGAACCCTACAAGTCGAAAATCTACCCAAGTCAAATGATTCACAGAGGTCCCTAAACTTCTTAAAACACAAAAGCTTGGAAAGGGCAATAAAACTCAATGAATAATAAAATTAAATATCTAATCAAAAATACACGCTTTCCATAGTCACAAACTGATGTAAAGAAAGGAGTATTGTTTGTACAGAGTTTCATCATTGGGGCTTGACATTAGCAGTGGACCGGGGCCACTAAAAGTTGATGTGGGGCCTCCAAATTTCCCCCAAAAAAGGCTATCTTTTGGTGGCCTGATAGGGCATCTAAAGTTAAAATTGAATTTTCATACTCCTTTTATTTTGAACCATTACATTTCTGTTCTTGGGCCACTGAAATTTCAAATGCAAAGATTTTGGTGGCCTAAACAGGCCATCAGAGAAAAATGTTAGTGTCGAGCCCTGATCATGCATCCAAAAAAAATGAATAAATAAATAACTAGAAATGTCGCTATGGCGACTGATGCCTCCGCCATAATGCATGATTCTCCCAATAGACGTATAGTACAATGTCTTCACATATGTGATCCATGACAGTTTCACATAACTGGCAAAATATTGATATGACAGGTTTGTCAGAAATGACTTGAATATTCACTTTCCTCGAACTGGGTTTGCTATAATTGTCGAAGAGTGCAGGTGCACATATTTGGGGAATTGAGAATTTTTACTTGAATTCTGACAGACCCTTTTATAAGTTTATGCATTGAGTAATTTCCAAGGTATGAAGAAAGAGTTAATTACAGTACAAAATAGATTTTTTTTTTTTTTTTTTTTTGGGGGGGGGGGGACGCATGGAAACCTGGCCTTTGACCCTTAACCTCTGACCTTTGACATTCTGGCTGGAAATTTCCTGGAGAATCTCCATTAGGTAATGCATGTATATATTAAGTTTGAAAACTAATAATGCAAGCATTTCATATATTAGTGTATGAGGGAAACAGTAAAATATTGAGGAGTTGACCTTGACCTTTGACCCCATGACTATTGACCTACGACCCCTAAATTCTCTAGATAATCTCTGCCAGTCAGTACATGTGTATGTACCAAGTTCTATGAAGATACATTGAACCATTTGTGAGAAAAGTGATATTACAACATTTTCACCTAACCTTTGACCTTTTGACCTTTGACCTTATGACATGAAACTCTCTCTGGAGAATCTATATGCAGTAGTACATGTCTGCACCAAGTTTCAAGAAAATACCTTAGGGCATTGCATAGATATTGGGGAAATAGCAACATTTTTAGCATTTGACCTTGACCTTTTGACCTTTGACCTCTTGCCAATGTCACTAAAATCTACTCAACTAATTGTGCCATCATACCTCATCCTTGGACCAAGTTTGGTGAAAGCTGCTTCATCCAGTTTTGAGTTATCACGTAAACAGATAAATTTCAGGATTTGACCTTGATCTTTGACCTTTGACCTCAGTCCGATTTCACTAAAAAACTAATCAAGTAATTGTCCCATCATACATCATCCTCTGACAAAGTTTGGTGAAATTTGCTCGATCCAGTCTTGAGTTATCGCGTAAACAGATACAATTTCATGATTTGACCTTGACCTTTGACCTTTGACCTTTGGCGGATTTCACCCAAAATCTAATCAACTAATTGCCCCATCATACTTTATACTTGGACCAAGTTTGGTAGAATTCAAGTCAATATTACTCAAGTTATTGCGTAAACGAAAGCGGACAGACGTACGGACGTACGGACGTACGTACGGACGGACGGACAACCTGAAAACATAATGCCTCCGGCACCACTTCGTGGCGGAGGCATAAAAAAAATAAAAATAAAAATACCTACCAACAAATGCTTGAGGGTAATCAGTGGCCAGTTTTCTCTTCAATCCCCTGCAATGGAAAGAAATCAGCGGTTCATTGCATTTTATGATGCTGACAGTGAGAAGTCACCTTATCAAACTACACTGAACTACACTCAAATGAACACAGTGATAGAATTCAAACAGATAGGCCATGTCAAGTGCTACCTCAACTTGTTCCTGGTCAACTTCCCATCAACTTCTAAGTGATTCTCACAATAGTATTCACTTTACGTCTGTCAAAGTGTTTCTTCAAACATAATATAGGTTTTCCCGGTCAATTTCATACTTATGTCACTCAAATTCATTAATGTGCATTCAAATTCACGCAGCGTACGCACGAGAAAATATTCGGGCATTCAAATTCAGAATCCTAGAGATCAATTTCATTTATGGGCGCTCTATTTCGTTTTTGTGAAATCAAATTCACGATTGGGCATTCAATTTCAAAATGCGAGCACCGACTTTCCTACTCGTGCATTCAAATTCATGCGATAGTCACGGGATAGTCCCAATGAGCTTGTTTGGAGCGTTCAAATTCATCTTTAGGCGATCAAGTTCCTACTTCGTGCAATCAATTTAACGAGGAAAATGGAGTAGACTTTTAAGAAAGGGAAAAGGGCCAACACAACCAATAAAGGCTTGCATATAGTGTAATTATGGTTGTTTACAGGTTCTACATTGTTCTCTGTTCATGTATATCTTTGTTTTTCATCTCAATAAATTTCAAATTGCAATGTCCAATCAGCAGTGCATCCAAGCAACACAACGACTAGTAATCATATTTCTTGGTGATACTGCATGATGACAACGCCCCATCACCAACCACATAATCATGATGATGACAATTCAACAATACATTTAAAGACAAACTGACACACAATGATCTCACATAGTCCCGCAAAAGTAAATCAATCAGACAGCAATACACAACAAACAACACGTATAAAATGTTAAAGTATCAGTTTCAATATAGTCGAAATTGTTTTTTTGTTTTTCCTCGAAAGTGTCAACCAACCCTCCGTATTATGCTCGTCTCCATAGGCCTATACAGTGCCTAATTTTTGTTTGTTTGTTTCATTTTCCATCAAAGAAGATGGCTGGATAACCCATATTCAGCTGCAAAAGCTGGTCTTCCATAATATGGAGTCCAGTTTGATGTTCTGCTCTTTGCGATGAATGAATGAAGTGGGATCTTTTACGTGCATGAGCTGTGACTCTCTTACACGTGGGACCTCCATTTTATGTCCAATCCGAGGGACATGTGCCTGTATATTCCTATTTGCTACTATAAGCGCGAGTTCAAAATTGTCAATGAACAGGTGGACCTCTACTGCAAAATGAATAATCATCATAAATCCCAATATATTCAAAGCCAAATGAGAAACACATGCATACACGACCCCAAACTAACTAAATTCAGGACTCCTTTTAAATTGAATGCAGTTATTTGGAACATGGTTGCCTATTCACGAATTTGAATGACCGACGAGATTCCGTCGCCAGCTTGACATGAATTTGACTGCTCATTGATGAAATGCGTGCTCCTCTCTTAAATATGAATGCTCCGATAGTGAAATTGAATGTTCCGATAGTGAATTTGAATGCTCCGATAGTGAATTCAAATGCTCCGACAGTGAATTTGAATGCTCGGATAGTGAATTCAAATGACCGGATTTTGAATTTGATTGCTGATTCAGTGCTGTGAGCGTGGAATGCGTGAAATCGAATGCTCGGAATAGGAACTTGAATGACAAAAGTGTGAAATTGACCGGGAAAACCTATAGTATATGGTTAGGCTTTTATCATACACATGGACTCTGCTTTGGCTTAGTAAAAATAAGTCTTACATAAATGCAGACAGTCTGCCACAGCAACACTCAGCTAGATATTACACATACATGCAGTAAGAGACCCTGTATGATTAGCAAGTTGTAACAGCTTCCTTGACCCTTCAGCCCAGTTGAATTTTTAAGATAGGATTATACTAGTCTATAGCACAATCAGTATCTTTGATAAAATCTTTCACCTACAGTGTATGAAATAATGTAAATTATGATTACAACACACAGTAAAGTTAGCAAACGCTATTGAACACTTTTCTCTACCCACCTTATCCTACGAAAAACCGAGTCCAAGTCTTTCTTCATTTTTAGTAAAGTATCAGTGTGCTCCTTGAACTGCTCCACAGTCTTTTCGTAGCGCTTGGCACTCAAGCGGTTGAAGTTGGAGAGCATTTCATTTGTCTTTTCAAAGCGTACCAGCATCTGGGACTGTGCACTCAGGATTGCCAAAAGATCCTCATGATTGACCATTGACAGCAAGGAGTCAACAAATGCATCTGAGCCAGGAGTGGTTGTAGTTGTGGAAGACATTTTGTGGGATGATGTTGTTCCTACTTACAATGCAGCAGTCTAGTTTGTTACCTGTTCAAGAAACAAATAATGATAAATTTAATAATGATAATTGTTACATAGGTAACAATTCATAATATTGATCTCTTCATTGCAATCCCAGCATATCATAATTCACAGCAGGCAGCTGTGACCATCTGAATGTCAATCAACGTGCTATTACGGCCAGCCTAACTAAATCTTATACAGTACACAGCCCTGTCGCTGCTGGCGCATGGGGATGCCGTGCTCTGGTCGGGCTAGGCCAGCCCATGGCATCTTCGAAGCATCAAGTTGAAGAAAGTTTGGCATTATCGCGAAATACTGTAAAAGTGGAAATTTTTGCATTTCGTGCGACCTGAAGCTAGCGCGAAAATAAAAGCACGCGAATATTTTTGTGTGCCATATGTTCCAGTACTTGATGTCTTGATTCCGCGGAATTAAAAACATGCGAAAGTCTTTTTACACGGCCAAGCGCGAAAAATTAGTCGCGCGAAAATATCCACTTTTACAGTACCTGTAACTGCGACCAGCCCTAATGCTATAACTGTGTTATACAGGTATGGTATTACTGGACAGCATGATAATTCCGGACACGCACATGTAAAAACACGAAGAAATTCACATTTTACCTCAGATTTATAGTTGGGTGACCCGCACCTCGTCATAGTTAATATCTATGCATGTTTAAATCACATTTCATCACTGAAATTCTATAAAATCCCACTCACATACAGGAAAAATGCTGAAGATTCCAATAGAACCACAAGTTCACTGATTGATATCGAAAATTTGCAGCTATCGTCCTCGAATGCGAACGATGCGGAAAGTTGTGCGCTAAGGAAGGGGTCCACAAGGCCCGCAACTCGTCACCCGCGCTCCCATAGACAAAGCACGTAAAATTCGATTGTCGATTTTTCATAAGGTTTTATCACGTGAACTGTTGTAATGTTCAAGATAGACATTTTACCGTAAAATATGAAATTTGAGCCTCATTTGCGCGATTTTCTCTTTGTCGTTCGCTCAGTAAGAATGTGTACGGTGATTTATGGGATGAAATGTGATTCTGGTGCAAGGACAAGGTGCGACAGACGTCGATTATCCCATTGCAAAAATCGTGTCCAGAATTATAATGCGATTTTACACCATGCAACGGTCCTATTAATTGACACAAACTAATGCAAACTAATGCAAACTAATACAAACTAATGCAAACGAACGCAAACTAATACAAACTCAATGCAAACTCAATGCAAACTACTAATCAATGCAAACTAATGCAAAATATTAATTAATGCAAACTAATACAAACCATTTGCATTGAGTTTGCATTGAGTTTGTATTAGTTTGCGTCAGTTTGCATTAGTTTGTATCAGTTTGCATTAGTTTGCGTCAATTAGTAGGACCCGCATGTCCTACTAATTGACGCAAACTAATGCAAACTAATACAAACTAATGCAAACTAATGCAAACTAATGCAAACTGACGCAAACTAATACAAACTCAATTTGCATTAGCTTGCATTAGTTTGCGTCAATTAGTAGGACCGCAAAAAGACAACTTTTTGGAGAGGGGTATATTTGAAGTCTATTTTCCAAAAATCAGAGTGAAAAATTTTCATAATTTTGCCGCATTTGTAATTTTCAGGACTTTGTCAATAATTTGTGGCATTTTTGGCCGAAATTTCAGAGCCAAGAAAAAAAAAGCGTCCGGTGACACGATCAACTCTCCTACATTAAAGGAGCGCCCCAGGGCCCGGCTACCGGTGGCGTAACTATACACAGCCCAGTTGCTGTAAGTAGTGACCGCATACTAACAGCGTCTGGTCGGGCTACTGGCGGCGGTGCATGCTTTTATGACAGCGCTGTGCAAGAGTCAAAACAATAAACATCATAATATCACATAGAGATAGCTAGACAGTGTAAAATACTGAGTTAGGTTGTAAGGGAACATTGTAATGTGTAAACGGTTGTAACAGATACGCCGAGAGAGGGCGAAAAAAACAACGAAAGATGGCGACTGTCCACGGAGGACTTACGTTGACGTTTCGGTACCGAAGACCGAATTAAAAGTGTTCGAAAGGCAATTCCTTGTCTGGTTCTAGTGTCATTCCCTGTTGTGCAAAGTTGTCCCCTTTCAAGGTGTCTACAGTAGCTACCCACAATTTACAGCCACTGGGCTGTGTATAGAACGTTACCCACAATCTATCTGTAAATTACCAGTGTACATGCCCGTACTTTACTAACTAGATTTTATACTATTGAGTCATGATGTATAGTGAGTGATACACAGCCCTGTCATCGCTGTAGACAGCGGCGTCTGGTCTGGTCGGGCCGGGCCAGTAACGTAATGCCAATAGCAGTAATATCGGTATAACCGTTAGTACTACAGAGCGTATCAAAAAAAAGGTAATCCAACTTTGGATAGCTATCATTTCTTAATTGTCAGCTATGAAGAGCACAATGTTGGTTGTAAGGAAAGGGGAACTCTTCCTCTTTCAGTTGATACCTAATTATATTGACAATTGTCATGCATGACTGAGCACATGGACTTTAAAGACAACAATGACAAATTGCACTTTTTCCAAGTGTGCGTGTTAATGTGAAGGAACAATGCATGTCTCACTGCATGGATGAGATCTGTCAATGAAAGTTGCCAAGTAGGCCAGCCTGCACAAATGCAGGTTTGTGTTAAGGTTTTGTGTTTAGGGTTTGTGTTTATGTTTTCTCCTAACATTTTATGGTCCATAACCTTTAACATGGCCTTTTGTCCAATTACTTGGTCGCTCCCACAGAGGCCAACCCACACAATCCATTTTTCTCTGTTCAAATTCAACCCAGTGGCTAACCATGTCTTGAATATGAAGAGAGTAAAATGGGTAATGTTTCGCCATAAAGGGAAGGAAAAAATATCGACAGTGTGGCCATGTTGATGATTATGAACCATAAAACGTTAGAAGAAACCCTAAAACACGAATCTGCAGTCGTGCAGGCTGGCCTGATGATTTGACCACTTTCATTGACAGATCTCATCCATGCAGCAGTCAGACATGCATTGTTCCTTCATTAACACGCCAACTTGGAAAAAGTGCAATTTGTCATTGTTGTCTTTAAAGTCCATGTGCTCAGTCATGCATGACAATTGTCAACATAATTAGGTATCAATGGAAACAGGAAGAGTTCTTCTTTCCCGATAACTAACATTGTGCTCTTCATAACTGACAATTAAGAAATGGCAGCCCTCCAAAGTTGGACTACCTTTTTTTTGATACGCTCTGTATAGTACGTGTGGGTCACACGTACATAACGACTAACGTTACGTGTCGTTACCACCACTAACCAGCAGTACAAAACACTCAAATAGGCATACAGCTACATACAGCCAACACTAAACACAACAGCCATGCTAAACAAACCAAAACATACAGCTCAGGTCTAGACTTGACCGAAAGATCGGTCTGTATCTGTCCGTCGGGGAATGTTGCGCGGAGACTGCGTCTGGCTTCACGGATCCCCTCCGTATTGTCTACGGAGGACAGCGTTAATGGCAAAATGTAAAAGAGTCCTCCGGACAGACGGATCTTTCTGTCTAGTCTAGACATGATACGATTGTGTATTACCTGAAGCTTCAGTTCAACTAATTAACGAGGTCTACAGCAACGGCTTGCATGTCAAATCCCTCTGTCAGCTCACTGGAAGAGCTTGTCAGCTGTCCGCGCAATAACAATCAACGTACGGTTTCACAATACGGATGGCCTACTGTATATGGCATGTTTGAGGATCGAGAGCTAGAGCTAGCATATAGCCCACAGTGTAAGAGTTCTGTGGCATAGCCATGAAGCAGCAATGCAATCAGTGCAGTGATTACTTCCGGGTGCAACTCGGGGTTGGGGGGGGGGGGGGGGGGAAGGGGGAGGGGGAACACAACAGCAATCCCTGGTCCTCACTGGGGATGTGTATCGTATTGAAGAAGTTCATGATCGAGAGATGAACCCATGTTTGATAACACGGCACTCAAAAATATTTGACATAACGTGCCAAACTGGATCTGTCTCACCCGGACAGGAAGATAATAATGATCCATGTCCCATATTGCGTAGCGACAAGCTACTATCTAGTAAAAGGAGGTATTTTGATGATTGATTTACTTTCGGTGCCATCCCTATACTAGGAAAAGATGAGGGGCAATACAAAATGCAGGGCTCAACACTAACTTTTTCTCCGGTGGCCCGGATCTGAAATTTTGGTGGCCTGAAATAAGCGGAGACATAACACTCCATTTTGGCCACAAAGTGAAAGAAAAAGAAATGGTGACCCGAGATCAGAACACAAATCTGACACTAATAATATAAAGACCTGTATAGGCCTACTTGTACTTGAAGAATATATTATCATATCAGTTTAATTTGTCGGAATTAGCTGGAATGTTTATATAATTACCCCTCACTTTGTTCAATTGGCTTTCTTGTATGAAAAGGAATGCAGAAATAAAATCAAATCAAATTTATGTCGGCTTTCCAGAAGGGTCACTTGCAAACACTTTCATAACATAGGCCCATATATAGTTCTAATTTGTACTTTTGCACATATCTCTCGACGGGATTGACTTTTGTTTTAATGTTGTATCATTAAGTGGTATTTATGTCGTTTAATCTAAAGGCAAACAAAATGTATAGGCCCACCCGACATTGTTAGAGGTCATAATGAATCCTCAAATTGCTTACAAAGATGGCGACATCATCCTCAAACCGCAATCATCAAAGGCTATTATCCGTGGAATTCTGTAGTGTATATATGATACCCAAGAAAATTGACAGCTGTTTTGAATATAAACTGCCTGTTGGAACTCCAGCTCTTGAACCTAGCTGTATATATTCATTATGGTCACTTGGTTTATTGTAACAACGTCGCTTTTCGTCTGATTTTCTCCTACCTGTAATTTTTCTGTATCGCCGCATAATAAGGTGAATAAGAGCATGCACGGAACGCGGACATCACGAGTGTTGTAGCCTCCTTTTTATGCGATGTTGGCTCATGCAATATTCAACCAAGTAAAAAAAATCATAGCATTGTTTGCTTGTTATATGTAATACTAATGTTATTTTTTGCATTCATTGCGAATTCAAATATAGTTGTTATTATAATAACTATGGGGATAAATCCCCCTTTAACCATACTCAATGAAGATCTCAAGGATGGATCATGAAGGAATAAATCTAGCATTATAGGCCTACATCAAAGGAAAGAAAAAAAAATCTTATCATGTGTGAAAGCGTGCATATCACACAAAGCGAGAAAAGACCAGCAAGATACATGCGGAAATTTCATCACCCCGAAATTTGTATTGGATTGTCCTATTCCTCAAACTTTATTGATACCATTCTACTGATATTTCTACACATATAAATCCATTATGCTTGGTAAATTCCCCTTTAAAAGGGAAGTGGTTATACACCTGTAACTCTCTCACACATGCACATATTAATTGACTCCGATGCCAATTTATATGCAATTTCCACTTATTAGAAGTGATAAGAAGTGTACATTATCTATGAGGATGTAAATTCCATCTTGAATTACACCTGATGATTTATGTATAGATACAAGGACATGTTATAAGAAATTAACTTGTAGGATGATCTTGATCCGTATAATGACTATTCGTCTTCTAGATTTGACACTTGAATCAAAGTGACCCTGTAGCTTCCCATAACACATAAAGAAACAAATAAATCATTTGACAGCTATAAGAACACAACCTTCAGCATATGGTCGCAGTCTATAATATACAATGTACTATAAGTAGGCCTTGCATGAACGTGTTAAAGTGTACCTCTAATTAAAAAAAAACAAAAAAACATGAAATTGATTTCGAGGCACATCCAAAATACTGTAGGCCTACTTTAAGAATTACATTTTGGCAAGAACAGTTACTGTGAAGTGTGACTTGTGTTATGTCAATGTGAGCCCTCTACAGACAAGATTAGGGACTGTCTGGCAGGTGTGAAAGGTTGGCTGCTAATCTTATTCATAAACACATTGAAAGCTATGATTTTTTAATGATTTTATCCTGTCAGGTATACCATCTGTCCTGCACTGATAGTATTTGCACGAAATTTAAAGCCTCGAGCCACTTCGTCCGAGCTATTGCAAGCACGTGGATCATAATATCAAACAAGCATAATATCGTTGTCTTTGTTGTTGATGATTTTTTTCAACGCTATATGTACAATGGCTACGAAACATATCGATAATTATATATATATATATATATATATATATATATATATATTCACATTATGTGTGTTTATTCGATTCCAGTCTTCCAGACGGCTCAACTTTATCGCGCGGCAAACGGTTCCAAACAATTATGTTTTGTTGTTGTTGCTGTTTGTTCTTTTTTTCAGCACGGTTTACTTTGTCAAAGCACTGCAACCATCAATAATGAAGATGAAAGTGAGATGGGCAAGGCATAAATGGCAATATACATGTCATATAGGTCTAATGTCAAGTAGAAAACTTCAGCGTCGAGGAAGCTGAACGAGTCTTTTCTATACACAGAAGATGAACAAACTATGTGTTATCTGCACCTCAAGAACTGAATTGAAGATGGAAATTCTTAAATCGAAAGTTTGAAATTGCTCCCGAGTGGTCGTATGACTGAATGATCGATATGATGGTCAATGAACCGAGTACTTCAACTCCACTCTTCTCTTCGCTTAAGATGTAAGAACACTCCATGTTCAAGTTGAATACAATTTGTGAATGGAGTGAGATCAGTAATTGGTTCATGTATTCTCGAACAATCCATGCGGAGAACATAATGACCGGTCCATCTCGAGTAGCTAGCTGCTGATAAGTGATTTTGTGGAACCTTTTCATACCTAAAAGCTATAGCTTCCGTCTGTCAAGAGCAGAACGGGAAGATAGCTGGGTGAATAATGTCATGCTGTTTCAATATCCGTTCGTATCGCCCGTAAGCATGCAGCACTTGCCTTGCTGACTCGATGGCATATACACCATACAGGGTGTATTAAAAAAATGTTACACTTTTTAAAAAATTGTCTAAATTTCATTTCAAAATATTTGGGAGATTTTTTCATATTAGTGGATGCCCAATAGTCTAATCTATCAAGTGCAATCAACAAAACAAATTTTTGTTCACGCTTGGCCGAACACTGACGCTCTTTGTCCAGAGTGTGAAAAATGACTTGCGCAAAATTCAAAGAAGATGGGAAATTCAGCCAGAAGCCCAAATAGGTGTTCTCATTCAAACAAATTGCTCTTTTGCTGACAGTTTTGATTATGTTATGATAGTTTAGGAATTTTCTGGCAATTTTCTATCACGTTTTAAATGATTCCATTGTGTTACGGAAGGTTGATTGACAACATCAAGATCTTTTAAGCACGGTTATCACAAATCATGCACAGACATATCGAACCCACATGCCAGTCACTCAGTCAAGAAGAAAAGTACAAAATTAATGCATCCTCAGATCATTCAATCAATCCAATCAATCCAATCAATCCAATCAATCAAGCATTCAATCAATCAATCAATCAATCAATCAATCAATCAATTAGTCAATTAATTAATCAATCAATCCATCCATCCATCAATCATTCATTTAATCAATCAAACAATCAGTCAGTCACAATTGTATGTATGTTTTATAAAAAGTAGCAGATCGACATAGGGAATATCACCCCCCCCCCCCGTGGCTTAAAGGCTAATCAATGTTTGAAAAACTGATTTATTTATTTATTTATTCATTCAATCAGCCGATTAATCATTTCAATGATTGAAAAGTGATTAATGGATTATTGAGTTGATTCACTAATTGAACGACTCAATGACTAACTAACTGTTATATCGGTTGGTGTATTGATGGGTTGATTGATTGATTGATTGATTGGTTGATTGATTGGTCAATCAATTGATTGATTAATAGGATGAATGTTGATGAATTTGGTACCATTACCACATTAATGAATAACTGGCATATGGTATTGATGTGTCCGTGTATTGTGAAAACTGTGCTTTAAAGATCTTGAAGTAATTACACACTCTAATTCTTATACCAATTGATTTAGAAATGAAATCATTAAAATTACGATAAAACTGACAAAAAAAAATCTCAGACTATCATAACATAAAAAAGCAATTTGTTTGAATAAGAGCACTTACTTGGACCGCCGACTGAATTTTCCATCTTCTTTCAATTTGGCGCAAGTCATTTATCACACTCTGGACAAAGAGCGTCAGTGTTCAGCCAAGCATGAATAAAAGTTTGTTTTGTTGATTGCACTTGATAGATGAGACTATTGGGCATCCATAAATGTGAAAAATCTTCAAAATATTTTGAAATGTAATTTAGACAATTTTTTTCAAAAAGTAACGTTTTTTTTTGATACACCCTGTATATGTTCTTGTCCATTTGTTGCATCAGCACTGATGGCTGAGCCGAGGTAGGTACATTGCTGAGGTCGGCCCTCGAGTACTGTGATTAATTCCTGTACAGCTAGCTGACCTGAAATTGGTTGAAACAGAACCCAATCAGTCTTTTAGCTGCAGATTACAGATTAGGTCTATAGGTTTCCTTCTCATGACTACATTTTTCAGGAGATCTCCGTTAGCTGTACATAGCACGTACAGCTAACGAGGTGGATAAATGTCTTTGCCAGCCCAAGGAGGTATTCTCTCAAACCTCCTTGGCCAGCCCCATGCATACAGGTGGACCAAGATGCGTATAGAAATGGTTCTCTAAAGAGGGTAGCTGATGAACTGTCGAGTTGAGTCCTCGTCTCAGGTCGCAAAAGATGTAGGACGGAGCTGGAGTTGCATGGCTGAGATTCTCTCTCGGGTGCGTCAGGCTCGCGCCAACAGCCAGAGATCACTTCAGGACTCTAGCCAGTGAACAGGTGGTATAATTCATGGTAGGAAGGAGACTATACTAGTTTGATGTGAAAGAGCCCCAGTGACGCACGAGTTGCGTGGTGACGTCATGAAAAAGCTGCATTCACAGCGCGGATGTTAAGCGCGCCGTCGTCGAGTGCTGCGCGTTGTTCATTGTTGACAGGTAATACTAGTACGCATGAACGTCATCATAATCACAAGCGGTCCACAAGAAGCCAACGCGAACGAGATCCGTGCGACGTCATGAGAAGCTGCATTCCTGACCCAGATTCTGAGCGCGTTCTTTTCGTCACAAATACAAAGCAATTGTGGCATCGCGTGCTGCTTTGTACGGACACACTTTGTTTACTGTGTCGCAAATCAATTGTGACATCACAAAGGAATTCTGATATCGCTCACTGCTTCCTGCGGTCAACGTCAAAAAGCAAAGTGTGACATACTCGCGCCAACACAGCTTCGCATGGTCACTGCTGTAGATCTCTCCACGACATCGCATCCACCACGACTTAATTCTCACTTCACTTCCCCTTCTTTTCTTTACATTTTAATCCAAAATATCAGACAAATTATACTCTGCCTGATTTCGGGTTTCTTCTCAAAACTATGAGCCTTGGTGCCTCCAGTAGAACTATTCTTTTTAGGACTGCGCGACCGTCCATCCGGCCCAATATTATTTGTTTGTTTGTTTGTTTTTTAAGTGTACTTGACTTTTCACGGGAGATTTCGTTTTAAAAAGGGGTGCTTTCGCTCTCTTTCTCTTTAGACTCCTGATAAATTAAAGAAGGGGTTTTATATTTTTGAAATATGTTTCCCAGAGTTACTGTTAGTTGATACTCAAATGGGAATCCATGCGTGTGTGTGAGTCAAAGGTATAAAACTGATTTCCTGCAGATCTCCTGTTCCTAAACACTAAGGTACAACGGACGTATCATTCCCTGTATAGATGACACTGCTGACGCCTGATAAGTTGATATGGATTTCAATGAAATGAACTTTAATGGCATGAACGTTTGTTGTTGGTTTTTTTTTCAAGTCATCATCGTTAAATTGCATGAAGTTATGACTGGCTGAATGAATTAATTTGTTCATTAACCATCCCCCTCCCCCAAAAAAAGATTGTCTGTGATAACTTATAGGAAAAGCATCATTAAGGATATTAAACAGTTTGAGCGTAATGTACAAACATGTTTGCAAGTGGAAAACTTACAATAGCACAGCTCCTATAATCAAGGTTAGTACCATTATAGACTTAATGGCTTCCTACAGTACATGTCACCTAGAAGTATTCCAATTCATACAGGCCAAAACGACTTTCTAATTTCTACAGTTATTGTCACCTGTTCCAATTCAAGTTGATAATTTGTGATGTAGTTCCTCAAGTTCAGCATGTTAGTGTAATGGTTCTAGGAACAGTACCCCCTGGAAAACCACCCTCCGGATAACTACCACCCGGATAATTACCCCCCAGGACAATTCCCCCCTAGGGCAACTACCCCCCGGACAACTACCCTCCAAGGGCAATTACCCTCCAGGGTAATTACCCCCTAGGACAACTACCCCCCGGACAACTACCCTCCAAGGGCAATCACCCCCCAGGGCAATTCCCCCTTAGGAAAACTACCCCCTGGATAACTACCCCTCGGATAACTACCCCTGGATAACTACCCCCTCGGATAACTACCCCCTGGATAACTACCACCCGGATAAATACCCCCTGGATAACTACCCCCCGGAGAACTGCCCCCTGGATAACTACCCCCCGGAGAACTACCCCCTGGGTAACTACCCCCCGGAGAACTACCCCCTGGGTAACTACCCCCAGGATAACTACCCCCCGGATAACTACCCCCCGGATAACTACCCCCCGGATAATTACCCCTCGGATAATTACCCCCCGGATAATTACCCCCCGGATAATCACCCCCCCCCCCGGATAATTACCCTCCGGATAACTACCCCCCCCCCCCCCGATAATTACCACCAGGATAATTATCCCCAGGTTAATTACCCCCTCCTCCGATAACTAGACCCCAGATAACTTCCACCCGATAACTACACCCTCCGATAACTTCCCGAGGATGATTACCCCGGATGAGCAAGCCTACAACTCCCCCTCCCCTATAACTATCAAGACGAAAATTACCCCAGGACAGTGCACCACGCCAATTACCCCCTGGGTAACTACCTCCCGGGTCACTGCCCCCCCCCCCCCCCATCTTACCTTTAATAAAAAGAATATCATTACTACAGGAAACGAAGTTCTTTGTATTATTTGCCAGGAATCACGGAGATGCCATACTGATACATCATTTTATGAAAACAACATCTTAAAGATTTACGATTTGTATCGTTTGCACTTAGGACAATTTATGTAAAAGCTTAATTTCTCCCTCTGTATTTTGACTCTATGTTCATAAAAAAACGAAGCTGTCCCTTCATATCCTACCCGGTAATCCAGTAAATGTCAATGCCTTTAACCAAACTATTTTCGCTAAATCTGTATTTTCTTTTACTGTTCCGAAATTTCGGATTTCTCTTGATAGTATAGTATAAAAGAAGTTTTAAGTTTGAATGCCTTTACCATTGAACTAAAGACATTTTGAAGAAATGTTACACTTCAGAATGAGTTAAACTTTTTGCAATATTTTTTAACCACAATTGTCTATCGTTTACCACAACTCCATGTAACACTTCTTTATTTTGAGGAGCTTATATCTCATGCCTCACATGTCCTGGTTTTGACCCATCATCTTCCTCTTCCCTCTCGCTTTTCTCTGTCCACTGTGAAGGTAGTCTATTCCTGTCATTCATAACTCACCTTTCCTCTTTCTCTCATTACAAGGGATTTATCTCGTGTGTGTTCATGTGCAGTGCACTCCCGTTAAAACGAAATGCTCAGGACCGGCAGTTTTTTTTTTTTTTTCGTTTTAACGAAATTTCGTTGTAACCGAACAAATATAATATGCAATGTATAACGAAAAGAAGGAAACCACGCATAAAAAAATTTTGTTTGTTGAATCCTCATCATACGCTGGAAAGCTATGTGAAATGGGAGAATACCTTTTTAATTTCGTTTAAATATTACATTTTAAAAAGAGCATAAAGTTGTTTGTGTTGTCACACATGTGTAGAAAATGACGGTGTAGGATTTGGTTACAGTTCGCTATTCCAAAGGTTCTTTTCTTACTAAAGTACGTTACTCCGAAGACTCCTTATTCCGAAGTTTCGCCATTCCCGGGATTCCGATGGTTTGTTTATGTGAAGGTTCGCATTTCCGCAGAATCATCATTCCGAAAGTTCATAATCTAGATCAAAATAATATATTGTTCATTTTCCGAAGGTTCGTTGATCTGAAAATGAAATGAGGTTCGTCATTCTGAAGGTTTATAAATCAAAAAAAAAAAAGAAAAGAAAAAGGTTCACTAGTCAGAAAGTCCGTTGTTCCGAAGGCTTTTTCATCCGAAAATGAAATAAGGTTCGTTATTCCGAAGAAATTTTGTTAATGAAAAAAAAGATGAGAAAGGTTAGTTATTTCGAAGATTTATTTATCTTAAGACGATTATAAAGATTGCAATTCTTAAGTTTTGTTAGTGTACTCTCCTTTTTCCACCATGGATTAACGATACTTTTTGTAATGTTCCGATTAACGAACGTTTTGAATTCCTATCATTTTCGGACTAACGAACCGTATAAGAATAAGAATAAGGACCATATTTTATTATCGAATTAACGAACCTTTGGAATAACGCCAAAATGTGCTTAATAACAAACCCTCTTTCATTTCCGAACTAACGGACATTTAGTTGTATCAGAATCTGTGTGTTTTGTATTAAAGGACTTCGGAACAATGAAACAAACCTTATCTGAATTCAAATTATTTTATTACAACAACGCAAGTTCCCCTCGGAAACTGTGCGTGATACACGGAGTGAACATTTAACGATGCGTTCGCTCATGCAGAGACGCTTTAATAATGCTTGTTCCGCTACGCATTTTCGAATGCGATCCGCATTTCGTTATAACGGAGCGCATTTCTTTTGTTTTTCTTTGTCAGTGGCGCTCAGAAAAGACTTCGTGATAACGAAAATTTTGTTATAACCGTCTTCGTTATAAGCGAATTTTGTACCATAGACTTTAATGGCGATAATTTTGGGACCAGAAGTTTTGCTTCGTTATAACGAAATTTCGTTATAACCGTGTTCGTTGTAACGGGAGTGCACTGTATCTTTATTTGTGTACTTCGTCTCTGTCTTAATTTGCTTTCTTTGCATTGTTTCATCAATTTTGTAACTATTTTACTGTTATACCGTTAACGCTCATTTCAGAATTGCCCTACTGCATTATTGGGCATATTAACAACTAGTATATCAAGGATGTGGGAAGAGATTGTCACCTCCTTGGTATGATCACTGCAGAACATTACCTCCCTTGACCATTACTCCTTATTAAAATTAGGCTCCAAACAATCACCCCTCTTACAATAACTCTCCCCCAGAAAATTACGTCTCTCATTGTTATTTTCGAACACATTAGCTATTTGAATTGAAAAAAAACCCAACATTTTTTCATATCGTCTGGTTTTGGTCGAGACCTAACTTCAGGTTTTAAACATCTTTTGGGTGAGATAATTAGAAACCCCTTACGAAATATTAAAGAGCATGTTATTCCAAGAAGGATTCAATTTTTTGAGAAAAAAAAATACTCTTGAAATGGCCGGGATAAAACAGAGCAGCCCTATAATGTAAAAAGGATTCTGTCAACTACAACTCTCCCTAGATCTATTCAAAAAGAGGGTGCAGGACAAAAGACTTCGTTAACAACTAGGGGTGTTTTGTAAAAAAAAAAAAAAATACCGTTAAACTCGTAATATTTTACTCTTTCTAATGAGACTAACTTATATTTGAACTGGATTTCCTCTTAAAGTGTCGAGAACATTTAATTTGAAAACTAGCACAATTCTACTTGTATGTAAAACAAGCTGTAATTTTACTCTCATGACAGATTAGGGCACCTTTTGATAAAAGTTGCCAGTTATGACATCTTGTTAGTATCTAATAATTTCAATAAAACCATGGGTTCTGCTTGATTGATAAGCTCGAGTCACTGACTTGTTACCATGGACCTGCTTTGATCGACCTACAACGATTGGTAATTGTGTAAACCTGACAGCTTGTCAGGACTGATAACTTTCATAAAACCGTGCCCGGATCCTATCAGAAATTATGGCTTTATATCGAAGAGTCCCTCGCTAATGTTAAGGGAATATGAATTGCAGTGAAATCAACTCTCCTTTTCTTATGTTTATCGTCTATCATGTGTTATAACGGTAGAAAATAAATGACAAGCCAAAAGAGTGATGACAGTGTAAGAGAAAGGTGCATCTTCTGATATGGTGTTATGAACTTATGGAAAATATACGACGGATGGTAACTTTCGGGGGGCGGGGAGGGAGGGTTGTCCAGTAGGTAAGTATCAGGAGGGGGCGGGGGGGGGGGTTCGGGGTATTGTTAATGGGGGGGGGGGGGGGTAGTAATCCGGGTGGTAGTTATCCTGGGGGTAGTTATCCGGGGAGTAATTATCCGGGTGGTAGTTATCCTGGGGGTAGTTATCCGGGGGGTAGTTATCCGGGGGGTAGTTATCCGGGGGGTAGTTATCCGGGGGGTAGTTATCCGGGGGGTAGTTATCCGGGGGGTAGTTCTCCGGGGGGTAGTTACCCAGGGGGTAGTTCTCCGGGGGTAGTTATCCAGGGGGTAGTTATCCGGGGGGTAGTTATCCAGGGGGTAGTTATCCGGGTGGTAGTTATCTGGGGGGTAGTTATCCGGGGGGTAGTCATCCAGGGGGTAGTTACCCAGGGGGTAGTTATCCGGGGGGTAGATGTCCTAGGGGTAATTGCCCTTGGGGGTAGTTGCCCTAGGAGGGTAGATGACCGGGTGGTAGTTTTCCTAGGGGGTAATGGCCCTGGAGGGTGATTGCCCTGGGAGGGTAGTTGTCCGGGGGGTAGTTGCCCTAAGGGGGAATAGACCTGGGCCCCGTTGCTAGAAACTTTGCGTTTAAACGCAACTTGCAACTGATTGTCACTGGCCAATCAAAATCAATGTTGCATGCATGTCTTCTTAATAGGGCAGACCCTGAGCCAATCAGAATGGTTGTTTTAAAATTAGCAATTATTTGCAATTGATTGCAACTTTCTTGCAACGGGGCCCAGGGGGGGTAATTATCCGGGTGGTAGTTATCCGGAGGGTAGTTGCCCAGGGGGTAAGTGCCCGGATACGAGTGTAATCGTATCTGTACACATTTGACAACGTCTGTTTCTGACTGACTTTTTAAAGTGGCAAAGACTAAGCACATCAACCTCCAATCTGTTTGTCTTTTCAAGATATAATATACTTCTGTTATTATCATTCAGTGCGCTTGTCTGTGGTAGAGTTTGACAGCTTTGAGTTACACCAAGCAACCAAGAGCGGATTACAAATGTACGAGCAACCACCCCCTCAACCCACTATGCGAGAAAGAGAAAATCTATGGTGATGCTGAGGAGATCCCTTGTTCACACTGCTGTGGTTCTTCCGCGCTTGCATTCCGTGATATATCGCAGCTTCGATAAACGTCTACACGTACACTACACTGTCGTTGTTCTGACTCATCTCACATGCTGGCGTTTTCTTCGATAGCTTTGTGTACGGATGATACGTAGACAATGACTGATCTCAGTGTTATTCTCTATAGCCAGTATATTTCTATGTAGTGTGACTTTGCCCGAGTAAGTGGCCGAAATCATCCATCTGCTAGTGGTAAAGTGGAAATACCAATCTCATTCTGACCCATTTTTGAAGGATTTCCAGGCAGGATGGAATGAGTCGGAAGAAGTGACCCGCTGAAGTCATCATGGCGAAGCTTTTTAAGATTTTCGGTAAGAAAAATCCGTCCGCTCGAGGAGAGTATATGGGTAGGTCGGGCCTACAGTACGAATACAGGTACGGATCCGGCTCCCTAAGCGACCTCACATCGGACAATGCACAAATGCAGGCAGCGAGCGGTCTGAGCAGCTTTTCTAATGCAGGAGGGCTCTCATCACATCAACAGTACCACAGAAACACCTCTGGACCAGGCCAAGGCGAGTGTCAAACCTCAGAAAGATACAGACACCATAGTACAGAGGATGATGGAGCTGGACTCACTGATGATTTTGAGTTTCGAGGAGCAGGTGCATTGAATCTTGTAACCAATGCCAATGGAAACAGAAAGATTAGTGATGGAGGGAATGGGGCTGAAGCTGGTGTAAACATCAGGAGGAATGAGATGGGTGAACCACGCAGCCCTGTCTCCAAAAAGGTATTGAACAACTTACAACGAGTAAATTAATCAATTTTTCTCTTGATTATTATTTTCATAACTTTCCTGTATGAATTAGCTCTTTTATCAGACCTAGATGTTGTATAGATTCTATGTCACATTGTGAATATTCAACATGTCAACATTAACTATACACAGCCCAGTCGATGTTTAAACGTACAGCAACTGGGCTGCGTATAGCTCAGAGTCTAAAATACTCTGGCACAAGTTGCTTGAATAAACTTTTGATATCCCTTTCAACCTTTTAAGCTGTCAATTTAGATATTCATCAGTGTTTGTCACTGTTAAAGGTGCATGGTCCCCGTGTTTTAGTCAAGTGCGTACGCGGGCGCACGGCGCAAGTTTCCTATAGAGACCTACGCTATCGACTTCTTTTGGCGCTTACGCTTTGGCCCACTTTCCCGAGTCCGAAGAAGTCCGATTCACTGTAGTCAGTGGTCCGATCACACTTCGGCTCATGATTCGGCTGAGGGGGATGACAGCTTTAGCAAACTTCTTTTGTGATGTCATAATAACAAGCACATATGCACGCACCCTGGCATTACTACAGACTGCGCGATGCGCAGAGAAGACAACAAAGGCAACGTTACTTAGCAACACCTACGCACTTTACTCTTGATGACAGCTCTACTTCGGTAATCTTCGGCAGTATCATCAACAGCGCCATCTACACTACCGGGACTATGCCCCTTTAATATACTTCTGTCATGTTTAGTATGGATTCTAGTAGTGTAACAGGATTGATTTTGCATTTTGGCAGTTGCTGCCTTTGCAAGCACTGTGTGTAGACCCTGTTCAAAAGTATAGACAAGTCCTTGAATTGTTTTGCATAATATGACAAAACAAAGAAAACCCCCAAACCACACCATTGCAGTGATAGCAATAAAATTTACAAGCAGTCATTAACGCATGAACACAAAAAATACTTACTCACAAATTGTACAGTAAATTGTACTTACTTCATACTTGGGTGTAGAGACTGGAAGCGAAGCTTATTTGTCCCTCGTTACTGTTCTGTCCCGTCTCAGGCAGGGTTCATTGATTAGGTTATTTCTCCAATCTTCTAGGGAAGACTTGAATTGGTTTATGGTGGTAGCATTGATGACTTCCTTAGGTAGTGCATTCCAATTGTTTACATTTCTTATTGAGAAGACAGACTGCCTCAGAATGGACACATTGTTTGAAAAGTTTGAGATTGTGACCTCTTGTTGTTGAACTACTGGCCAATTGGAAAAATTTTGAAGGATTTACTCTGTTGAAGCCTTTCAGGATTTTGAACTGTATCAAGTCAGCACCCTGCCTTCTGTAAGCCAAAGTGGGTACAGGTGTAGATGCAGCTCTCTTTCCAGGTATGCCTTCTGTTTCAGTTCAGGAAGAAGTCTTGTGGCCCTTTGCTGGACTTTTTCTAGCATGTCTTCATCCCTCTTCAGTGTTGGGCATTACACTGAATTGCAGTATTCTAATGTTGGCAGCTGGTTGTACAATTGTTTTATATTGTATGTATATATTGATACAGAGAAAACTCTTCTTCTGCAAAGTTGAAAAGGATCTTTTTATCATTCCTACTTTGATGTTGGCTTCCGTAGCATAAACAAGTTGAAATCATCTCAATTTTTGTCATCATCATCATCTCTATGGGAGTGTACATACTGTAGGTAGGCCTTTTGGTCTCCCGGTTGTCAGCTCTCGGTAGCATGAGTAACAGTCTATAACAAGGGTGGGCATGGATGTCAGACAATTTCAAAATGTTTGTCTGACCAGAACGTGTCTAAACCATGCTTGAAAGAAAGTATACAAGTTGATCTCAGTTGTCACAAGTGATGTACATATGTAGGCAAACTGTTCCATGACTGGATGACCCTTTTGCTAAAAAAGTTGCTCCGGATGTTCAGTCGACAGTGTATGGTGAATGATTTGAAGGGGTGGCCTCTTGATCCATGATACTGTGATTGTACAAAGAAAGACTGTGGGTTGATTCTATCTGTACCATATACAACATGGTGTAGTATTTTGAAGACCTGGATCATGTCCCCTCTTTTCCTCCGGTAATGCAAAGAATAAAGATTAGGCTTCACGAGGAGTCTCTCACTCTAAGAAAGGGTGCTGAGTCCAGTTTGGTTGATCTATGTTGAACCGCTTCAATCCTTCTGTCATCAGTCATAAACCTGAGTCTCGATACATACAACATTGGAATATTCCAAATGTCTCTCACTTCCAAATCTCTCACTTCCAAATCACTCTCACTGTGAAGAATACATGCTACTTTTCTTAATTCTTCTATTTCTTGTCTGATCTTAGTACCCGGTCAAAGGCTAGTGATGTATAGCTCATTTGCATCAACATTGCAGAATTGTAATTTCTTCAAGTTTGTCAGAATATCGGAATGATTAGGTTTTATAGTGTACCGTACCAAGGATAGTTAGATCTATACTATCAGATGATATTTACAGTTGTGTGACATTTTCTACAGTAGGCCCTAAATATAAAAGTATTGACACCAACATTTAACTTGAAATAAAGATTTACATGTAGGTAATTTCAAAGGGCTTTTGAGTAGTGAATGGGAAAACACTAATGCAAATGTGCTGTACAGCACTGTAGCCCATTTTAGCAGACAGCATGATACACATTGCAGTACTGTAAGTACTATAGTGGGCCTACATTAGATGTCATTGTCATTAGGCCAACCTGCTAGCGCCAACTGATTTCAGGCTGTTACTCTATATAGTGACATTATTAGCACCATCACTGGCAATGGAAATATGAAGTCACTCGATGCATTTCTTGTCAGAGTAATATTAAGGAGGCACAGGATGTACAGTACATGTATGATACAATACATTGTACATATATTATGTATAGTCTGGAAACCATGGATGCTACATGCACCTTCAGTATGTTTGTGCTGTAAGATGGGGAAGATGTAAATGGTCATAGTTTCCTTTTCTATATCTAATGACACCATTGCTGATAAATGGATACAAACGTAGCCATAAAATTAGCTCAAATAAAGGACTAGAGGCACCAGCTCACATAAATATTTTTCACCTTGTAAATATATTGGCATACAACGTAAGATATTTGAATTTGTTCCAATATTGTATGCAGTCTCCCACTGGCAAATCATTGCTAGAGTCATGGCCCAAGTGTCAAGGTTACATTGACTAAATCTGGAAACAAATCATGTGGTAAAAATCTATGAGACTACCATGGCAGTGTTCAATTCTCTGGCAGATTATAGCTTTTGACAGGGAAGAAATGGACTCATAATGCATTCATGTTGTAGAATTTGAACAGAACACAGTGTAGTATGAACACACAAATTTATAAGGTGTTGAGGGATACCAATGATGCTGTAATGCTAACTGTCTTTTCCAATGAACTTAATGTGTATTCTGAAAAAAATCTGAACATTTGTAGGTCTACTCCACAGTAACATGCCAAAGGACTACCAGGGTGTGCACAATTAGTCAGTGTTGTATATCGTAGGCCTACACTGTGTACAGTTGTGCATGGTAGGGTGTGAATCATTTCTCTTTGGGTATTTGTCATCAAATGAGAACTCCCAATAACAATGTATAAGTTTCTTTGTCACTGTCAAAATGGCCTTGCTGACCAACCTGTGCGTGTTATTGTAAACACTTCAAGACATCCTGTCAATGTTTACATTTGTATGCCTTATTGTCTTTACCTTCTCAGTAGCCAAAGAGTAAAATATTCACCATTTGTCACAGGCTTTGTTGGAATTACAAGTAGAACTACACAGCTACTGGATATTAGACAATATAGTGTAACATGTCAAAATGTAGTAAAGTGTAGATGCAATAACTATCAACAAACAAGGATTGACCCTTATCCATTTTTGCAGAATGGCATTGCTGAACATTATGATCATTATTGTTCATTGCTAGCATTAGTCTTGGCTTAGATTTCCTTTTATGTGAGATATTATTTTTTTCTTCAAATTTGATTGTACTTTGTGCTCTAAACTAGCTTTAATACATTGTATGTACAGTGGAAGCAAATTCTGGAAAATGTAGTCAGATATTTTGTATACATGTACTAACCTAATGATATTATATATTTTTTGTGCTATTTATATACACATGTACATACACGTAGGTTAAATATTGATCCTGCTTGACTTCACAAAATGTATAAGGACCTTTGCTTTCCGAGTGGACAGAATAACAATTACTTTCACCACTTTAGGTAGGAATAAGATGAAAAAAAAAGAGACTGTTTTTACATTCGTATTGATTTTTTGTTCTTTAAATTGTATTTCAAAGTGAGAATTGCCACAGATTACATTGTATGTCTGTAAAAGCATGGAAAGGGGGGCCCTCAAAAGTAAGTAATCGCAACGATGTCATCTAGACAAACACTTTATCATACAGTAAGTACAATTGTATGGCATAGGCAGCACAATAACGAGTGTTATTATGGAGAGGAGTACTGTATGCTACCAAGTTTTGTATGAGTCATCAGGATTTCAACTGGCAGTCGGTCACCAAGGATCCTTGCCCTGCTGCACTTGCATTAACCTTACATCTGTTACTATTCAGTCTAGACATGGGATGTTGGTTTGGTACTGTTTTACCCACCTTCCAGTTGACTAAGTGATTGTCATGTAGCGATAGGATGGACATTGCTCTACAACAATTTACAATATTAAACTCTTGCAGACTGTAGAAAATATCTTCTTATACAAGTGATGGGATGCTATTGTGTATATATTTCTTTCTGGTAATATTTTTGAAAAATTTTACTTTCCTTTAATGATGCATTTGCTTGATATTCTTTAGGCACCTACAGTTGTGTGTACCCATAGCCATGAATTGCGAAGTGACAGTTGTGCAAAATGCTGCTCCTTGTACAGTTTTGGGTCAGTACAATACAACTAGTTTAAACTTGAATCATTGTCACAGGTTCAACCAATGCATTATGAATTTTCAACAGCTGCAAACCCTACAGCTTGTAATCACTGAAGAGGCTAACTTGATGACAGCATGTAAAATACTTCCACAGTGTGCATAGTAAGGGATAGATCGTACATACATTGTACGGTGTACAGTAGTACTACACCTCTCCTTGCATTGCTTTCGTGCTTTGATCCATCCAAGTGCAGTAAATAGTGCTACTGACAATATGACTACCTGGTAAGGGGGAGGGGGATCTACTTAGAAGCTAAGATCAACTTTACATTTTGGTATCATGTTGTGTTTTTTAAATTTTCTAAAGAAAATGAAAACTTTAGAGACTTTTTCTTGTAGTCATATGATTGACAGAGGAATTTTTCTGTAATTATTTTATAACAACTTGAAGTGGATTCTAAAAGGCTGATAAAACTGTATAGGGAAACAAGTGGTATGTAGATTATATCATAATCTTGAGTTGATTTTAAAACTCTTAAGATCAACTTATCTTACTAAAACACCCCATGGTCTAAACGGGGTGATTCAAATCTGTTGATCTGTTACAAGTTGTAGCCTTTCAGAAATAGTCTATGACCACTAAAACATTTGGGGCATTTAAAGTCACAAACATATCCTACATGTACTTGTAAATGTAGGATGTATCCTAACATGTAAAGTATATCCTACATGTAAATGTACTAACAAGGTATCAGGCATACAGTGTACACTGTACATGAATTATACATGTATTTTGATTTTGAAGTAAAGCACTCAATGTACATGAAAGGTCAAGGAAAGATCTGCCAGCAGAATGCTTTTTCTTACATTGTACATGCGGTAGTTGTCTTTGATACAACTATACATTTACACATTTGTAAGGCCTACATTGTAGCTTTGGTCTCTTCCTATTCCATTATTAGTGCTGTGATTACACCTGTGCAACCCTCACATATTAACTGGAAAAGCAGTATACAAGTACCATGCATAGTACTTTCACACTGTCTACGTACTTATCCCAAACAATAAGATAAAGCATTATTCATCGCTTGAATACCCCTGTCAGTGGTGCAAACAGAACTGTACTTGAGGATGCCACTTGGTAACAAAATACATGTACTAGATTACTATGTCAGTATTCATGTGGGTAACGATATAGGATTGCAGTGAAGGGTGCTACAAATCTACTCGCCAACTTGTCTTCGGCAACTAACTTGCATGGCCACTTGCCTTTTCAGAGTATGGTGCCCTAATGCTCATCATTCGGGCTGGTTGGGGAGACACATGACTGTATACCTTCTGCATATTTTGTAATGCCCTGGAATGCATAATAGCATATTATACTGTGAGTCTGCTCATTTTATGATATACAGCATACATTATCGTTCTGTCTCTATGGGAGTATTTGCCTTCTTGTTCAATTTAGCAGGGCCAGAGAAGTGGCTCTCGTGATTGTACAGTAGTTTGTGCGCATTTGAGATGGCAAACAATATTTTGTGATATTGAGTGCAGAATTAGTACAATGATCTGCTACATTCGCAAACAATAAAGCCACATCTCCGCATAAGCTGCTTCCTGACTTTGGCAACAAAAAAGGAGAAAAAAGAAAAGATATTGAAGGACTTTATCCAGAAAACTTTCATCACTTTTCTGAACTTAGTGTGTGTGTGTGTGTGTGTGTGTGTATGCATGTTATTATCAGTCAAAGTTTTAGAGCTCCCTGTGAATAATGTGAAAAGTACAAACTGTAGTTGAGTGTGTGTGTGTGCGAAAAATGTTCATGTACAATTTTTTATACAACAGTATCAGACTTGAGAATAAAACTTGTGTGGAAAAAGGACATCGGATGTTTGTGTTTTCATTCACTCATGCCACATACAAACTTGCTTGGATTGCAAGTCAATAGCAGAATACACATGCATAAGAATTGCTATCATTTGTGTGATGACATTACATAGATGATGACTGGGGAGGGAACATACCAAATGTTCCACTCGAAGGGTTTGAAATAGCATTTCAAACCCTGAGGGGGGAATGTTTGGTACACTGTACATGTTCCCGACAACAAAAGTCATCATCTGTAATATTATATGGGTTAGTCAAATACGGTCATCTGCTTTATCACATTGTATGGAATAGGCAAATTTATCTTATCGATTACGTGAAAAATATGATTGTTCAATCGTTTGTCATTTGTTATGTGAAAATGTTTTCCCATGGGAGAACATTACAAAATGTTCTGCCCATGGGCGAACATACTGTAAGCAATGTGCCTCCATCAATTGACTGTGTTTACTGTAGCCAGTCACTAACCAGTATTTGACTTACCCATTTAATATTATGTAATGTTAATGTGATGCGTACATGCTATTTTATGGTATTGCAATGGTTGTGACGGCCCTATGCAAAGTTACTTGTAGTTGTTCACACTACGCTTTGTGTCTTAAACTTTGTTTGATATTGCTCAAATTAGCACAGAAACAACAGTGATTTACTATATTACAGGTATACAAATGTTGCATACATGTAGTTCTGAGTGCATCAGTAGAAATTGTGTGCATAGGGTAACTATGGAATGCTTAACCCATGAGGCGAAGCCCAGTGTGTGTAGGCTAAATTTCATACTGTAGTTACTGCGTGCACACTATTCCTACTGACGCATGAAAAGGCGTGTGCATCATCTTTTTATAGAACATTTTTTTTTTTTTGGCAGAAATCCTAATTTTGAACATGTAACCCAATGGCAAATGTACCATATTGGATATACATGTACAGTGTAGATGCATTTTCTTTTAGCTTGCCATATAACATGTAGATGCAGCCATGTACACTACAAACAGCAATTACTGGATGCATGAAAATTTTTACTGACTTATAGCTGGCCTTCTCTTGTGCAGCTGGACATTTCTTGCTTATTGAGCCAACGTTTGCTACGTTTTAATGTGCAAATACTTGCGAAGTGCACAAACTCTTTGCTACAAGTGATGTGCAAAAACCATTTGCCATTGACATTTTGCCCTGCATATCTCCCCCTTCTCCATGCCATTCGCCCTCAGTCTCGACGCCCGTTGAAAAAAAAAATACATGAGCCCTATCTGGCCCCAACGCACACACATCATTTCTCTTCATGAAAAAGCTGAAGAAAAGTGGCGTATGTCATGAATAATATTCATTTTACCACGTCATTTAAAAAAACCCCACACAACGACAATATGTTTACATATCCTCGCCCGTTTGTCTGCTTCAGACTGTACATTATCATTTTTATCATTATTATATGAATACTATTTACCGGTACGTATCATCATTTAATCAATATTATTTTGGGAGGGGAGATGATATAGTCATTATAGGTTTAATAAGTAGGCATCTGTGGGTATCCATGGGTCTCAGGGCCTCATATTATTTTCTTTGATATTTCTTTTCCCACGTTATGGGAAAAAGAAGAATATTTCTGTCTTCATTTGCTCCCTCTTTTTTATTTTTATCACCAAAACTTGGTTTGACAGACTATAGAATCACCCATTACTTGTAACTTCAAAAATAGGCGGTTGGCAAAGCGAGGTTTTCCCCTACATCCGCACGTGTCTTATTAATAGGGAGCTTTAGATTTTAGACGCGCGGACGTTCAAAGGAAAAAAACATGTTCTGAGCTTGCTCAGTAGCGCGCATAAAGTCAATCTATTTTTAGCTTTGCGTCGCCTGAGTTTTTCACTACGTGCACTGGGCTATTTTCATGTCCGCACAGTTTGCGACGTAGAGAGCTTCTTCATGCACTGATCATATGGGGGCGCAATTTTATTTTTTATACGTTGCGTCCCAGCATAATCTAAAGCTACTTTTCCCCACGTCGCAGGGAGAGGAGAACGTCCAGCGCAAGCATCGGCTCAAACGTACGCGCGTCAAAATCTAAAGCTCCCTAATATTCATGTTTACAGCAGCAATAAACGAATGGACAGCGGCGCGTGTAATCTGAAATGGAAGGGTACGATCGGCAAGGATAAAAATTTAAGTGGATATTTAGCCGTCCTAAACAGTCTGACTACAATGATGCCCGACGTGAGAGCAAACTAAATGACGTACCTGAGCTGCATAGTATCCTGTAGTTGTGCAAAATACAATAAAATAACAGGGCAATTCCGCAGTTAGGTGGACATGACATGGATAAAAGAAATGTGCCTCTTTATCTTACTCTTCAATCTAGGTATCAACTAATGCAATGGATGTTCACCAATCATTAAGGTCTTTCAAATTCAGTAGATTTTATCTTTCGTATTGATTGATTTCGCGAGATCTAAAACCATCATTTAAAATGTACATGTGGGACTGGGGATGCTGAAATTCACTTAAATGCAAATTACAGTGGGTTCCTTTGAAATTTTTTCCTCAAAGTTTTGCTAAAGGGTAAAAGATAAATACATTTAAATACTCCAGAAGTCATGTGACATTTTGTCAATTACAAAAGGGTGAAATGACCTGCGGAATTACTCCAGACAAATGAAACGTTACTAACCGTAACGTTACTAACCATGCTTTTGGGGGTCTAGCTAAGAAATTATTGGTCGAACTGCTAAAAAACATTGTGTGAACATTTGTCATAATGCAATAATTGAAATTAATGCAACACTTTGTTTGAAGTAACTTGAATTTTTGCACACTTTTTGTTACAAGACATTGATTTTTTTGTCATGTCCTTTTTTCGTAACGTTACTAACCAGCCCTTTAAGTTGCCATAGCAATGCTATTATTTCTTGGATTGTATTCATTCTTTTCTGTATCATAAACCTGGGAATGATGAACATGTTTTTGATATAATTTTGGCTTGAAATGAATAAATGGTAATTTAGTAGTAAAAACAAATATCTAAATTTGTTCAAATGTAACGTTACTAACCGCGGAATTGCCCAACAGCATTCGCTGCTAACTAAATGCCCTTGTATGACCGAGCCGTGTATTACCATATGAGAGCCCATATCACGTGCACGCAGATAGTGTGTTTTGTGTAACCATCGTCAATACATACACAGGCGCGGGCCTGTAATCTGATATAGAAAGGCACGATCGGCAAGGACAAAATTTAAGTGGATATTTAGCCGTCGACATCACTGCTAAACGGTCTGAGTACAATAATACCCGACTTGAGAGTAAACTGAATGACGTAGCTGAGCTGCAGAGGATCCTGCAGTTTTGGAAATAAAATACGGCATTCGTAGCTTCCCGTGTACCGAGAACGCATCATGATACGCAATGCAACACAGCGACAGGCTCAATGCATACACATATCTATCTCTCTGCGATATCTTCATGGAAAATGGTATATGCATTTACTGACTGGCAGTGATTATCTAGGGAATTTGGGATTGATTGGATCATATGTCAGGGGTCAAAGGTCAAGGGCAACGCTTTAAAATTTTTCTATTTCCCTCATATTTATTAAATGCCAGCAGGATTATTTTTTTTTAACTTGGTGTATGCATGTATAACCCAATAGAGATTCTGTTGAAAGTTCTTTTTTTTTTGCCAAAAAGGTCAAAGGTCAATAGGTCAAAGATCAAGTGAAAGTGTTGAACTTACTTCTTCCTCCATATCTCGGAAGTGGCTCAAGTTATCTTGAAACTTAGTACATAATTATGTATGTTCTGCCTGACAGTGATTCTCTTATGAATTTTAGGGTCAAAGGCCAGATGAAAATGGTAACAATATACTATTCAATACAGAAATTGCACTTTTTCTCCATACCTTGAAAATTACTCAATGCTGAAAGGGGCAAAGTCTAGTTAAAGTCCTTAAATCCCCAAATACATGCTATCCTATTCATCCAATTACACCTAGGTCAGGGAAGGTGAACATTCAACACATTTGTGACAAACGTGTCATTTTAATATTTTGCCAATTTTGTGAAAATGTAAGCACACATTGTCCACATGTACTATAGATCTATAAGGAGAATCATGCATTATGGCGGAGGCATACCAGTCGCCATAGCGACATTTCTAGTTAGATTATAAAATTTACCGAGTTGGGTACTATTCATGAGTTTAAAAACATGCTGAAAAATATCAACTCTGATCATGAATGAGCAAAAGCTGTTTACATACGATGTAACAGTGCAAGTTAAATACATATGCATAGTGCATGAACATGAATGCAAACTATGTGTGTAAATCATGTTTGTGCATATATGTGTACCAGGTACAATATGTGCTCTAACTGGTGCAGGTACTGTGAATATCTGCTTCAATCAAATTATATTGGAATCATTTTAGGAATACAAAATGTACATCATAGTACCGACAATTTTCAGTGCTTTTTTTTTAAATGTTTATAGCACGAGTGAATGATACTGATTTCTTTGTCCATTTCTTTACTCGCAAATTCAACCACCTGATTTGTGAAAAATAAGACTCAGTATTAAATGCAATGTACAATGTACTAGTACCTTATTGGGTAGATACAGTAGTACACAATCAGTCCAAGAAAGTGAAAAATGCATTTGTAGTACATAGCTACAGTGCTGCCATAATACAGGTTGTTAGTTGTATTAAATTCAGTATTCAGTGCTCTGCATGTGTAGCAGCTTCCAAGTATTGACGACGAAGTTTGTATTCATGCTGTTGCACTTCAGTCATTGGCTGTTCATTATTTCTACAGGACCAATGTGTTAAGTGCTGTAAGTGCATTGAAATCATGAATTTTTAAACTTGTGAAGCCTGGCTGCAAATGAATTAAAAGCTGATATTGTTCAGAACATTATACCGTACAAAATACAGGTGCATGCCACAATACATTTGTTCACTGCACTGGAAAGTACTGTATGTAGAGTATTGTGACCAGTAATGGTTTCATAGCACCCTGTACAGAGATTTTGATGTCAGTGTGACATACAGTAAGAACAATAGACAATGTACATATGTATCATTTACCCTGTATACCATATCATTGCAGGTTGATTTCTCAGAAATGGTAATTTTCTGATGTACAATTGTAATTTAAGGATTGTTTGGGGGTGGGGAGCATCAAAGATTAAAAAGCTATACAGCTGTAGAAGTTTGAGTGGAATCAGACATAAATTGAGAAAGTTTAAGTGGTTATGAAATGTCATGTGTTTTTAAGGAAGTAGTGATATTGGTCACAGCCACATGCAAATGAGAAGTGATGATGTTAGTAGTAGTGTACCTCACTTGGTCTCCTGTGATCCTGTAAACCAATCTGTACACAGAATTTCCTCTACTGGTTACCCGGTCAAAATGGGCAAGCGATGTATAGGGTCTTCACCATCATAGCCACACCAATGAACTGACTGCAAACCTCCAGGTCAAGCTGTGCATCACCACAAGTTTTTTATCCATTGCATCATCATTGTAGTGTTGATATCACCTACATGTACATGTAGTAATGGTAAATTTTCTACATTTTGTGGACAAATGATAAGAGTTGTAAGGTGATGGCAACATTGTTTTGTATGTGTGTGTTAACAATTCAGTAGAAGAGCTCGGAGTTACTATGACACATAAATTTTGTCTTTTCTTACTTGCACCCTTGGATGATACATGTAGGCCCTACAAAATTGTACATTTTTCCTTTTTTGTGAAAACATGGAATACTTACAGATCCCACTATTTTCTGATTGTCATGTCTGTTTTTGATAAAACATACCCTGCTGTTTTAAACATGTAGTATATTGAATATCAACTATACAATGATGATAAATTTGATCATACAGGCAAATGTGACTAAAGTTCTACAAGTTGGATGAAAAGTGAGATATCAGTACCCATAGTTGGTTGCAGATTAGTGTATTCCCCAGTATGTGTACCAGAGGATACACTATAGGCCTACAATGTACCGATGTACTTTGCAGTGCAACCCCACCACCTCCGCCATGTAACATTTGTGTGTGCGATAGATGCTGACCACATTTCTGAACATATTTTATTCAGATTTGTTCAGTCTAAGTATATCATAAAATATCTAGCCGCCTACAACTTCTGGTAGTAGTGCCCTTGCTTGTGCCTTTTCATACACAACTAGAGAGGGGCCGTCAAAGGCGGCAGACCCACGCCTGAAGTACAAAGTCGGGGTAAACATAATGTGCATTCGGTCATCTACGGTGTACCAGAATTTGGTCACTTAATTGCCAGTGTGCTTTATCACCAGCCAGTGAGTTCTCTTTGGTTCTACAGTCACATCACACGCAAAGTCACATCATTTCACATACGGTAACACTCATTCACAATAGGAAAGTCCTTTAGTCTCCTCCAAAAATCCATCGAATATCCCAAATTCAACCGTCAAAAGTGCAGAATCGGAACTTTTCCAAGCGCACGCGAATTAAGTCCAGTTTTAAGAGTATTGTCTACGCGACGGGTCGCCGAAAAAGCGCTAAAAATCGAGAAATACGCCGTTTTCTTGCGGGATATTTTGATTATAGCAAGCCGAGAGTGTGATGATATCAAAGGTCGTATGAGTGTACGATCTTTGATGGTATCCACAAAAGCGCAAAAGAAAAACAAAATTTACGTACCCCCCAGGCAATTTCCCCTATGATTAGTGTCTACGGGAATTATTCAATGCAAGGGTTGAATGCAATGTCTACTGCACCAGCATTCGGTCACTAACGAGCGCCGCAACGTCCCCGATGCAATTTTGCACCAACAGTGTAGAGCGCGATGCATTGTCAGCGGCCTTGCACACGCATTGACATTGAGCGCGCATATCGTGCAGTGTGACTGCGACCGAGCAAATGCTCCTCCAACGAAAAAAACAATCTATGTTAATTTGAAAAACCATCAAAATACGGGCCAGTTTGTGACGACGGAGAACGAACTTTCATAAATCTAGAAGGACATAGTCCCTCAAACAGGCCTAAACGTAAATTTTGGAATTCTTACGAACATTTGAGCAGCGAAGTCGGATCGTTTGGGAGTTTATGTGTTCGTATGGTAGCAGAAAATCGCAAAGTGAGAAACGGGAAATTTTCGGAGTGGTCACTATATCATGGGGTCAAAACTTCAAGGTCACACAGAATTTGCAAGGGTCAACCGATTATCACCAAAATCTAATCGATTCTTTCCTGCCATTATCCAAACATCCCCTGAACATTTCGTGCAAATCCGTTTACCCGTTCTCTTGTTATCTTGTACACAAACAAACAAACAAACAAACAAACAAAAAAAAACCAAACAAACAAACAAACAAACAAACAAACATACGGAACCTTTACATAACCCCCTGCCGATTTTCATCGGCGTGGGTAAAAAGGTTGATTTTTGGGGGTCTACTTGTGTGCTCTTTTCTAACCACACTTCCAGACAGATTTGTTCAAGTTTGCTATCAGAGGTTTATAGTCAATTCTAAGCCCCTATACATATAATTTTTGGTGATGCTGCCCCCAGTGTTCCACTTTTTACAGAGTCTAAGGCAGCCACCATGTTATATTTCTTGTGTGCACTCTAGCGTTAAAATTTCTGGATACATTTTCTTGGAAGCTAGCATGGAGGTACCTCAACATGAAACTTGGACCCATTATTGTTTTGGGTTTATGGTGTTCCCTTTGTTCTGCTCTTCATATACTGTATACGCTGAATATTTCGCGAGGTTTTTGTTTCCGCGAATTTCGCGAGTCGGGTCCTATTCACGAAATTAAAGACACGCGAAAATATTGACTCTGATCGCGTGTACATTTCTCCGTTCAGTACAGGACTCCACGATCGCGAATTTAACCACTCGCGAAACTGTTGGGAATTCCCGATTCGCGAAAATTTAGACTCGCGAAATATATGGCGTATACAGTAATCAGAGACCATATGTGACCGTGCACCTCAAAACGAACATAAAGTGGCACACACTGATTTTGTGTGAGGACTGAAAATAAGTGAAATGGGTCAACCTAGCCGAACTTGACTTTTTCATATTTTCTGAAAGAACAAGTCTTCTTTTACATTATGCTAAAATTTGGTATCATAAAACGGACAGGAAAGTGTGTTTTTTTTTAGCAGTTTATCTCGAACAGTTTTGGTAGAATAGTGTGGTTACGTGTGTCTTTAGAATCCCTTTTTCATTTCTGAAAAACCTTGTCCACACTCTTCACTTTCAACTCTAATAACTTTTGAAAGGATAGTGCTACTGCTTTGAGAGTTGGCATTAATTATGGACAGAATGTGTTAATGAGGCATGCTTAATTTCAAGTTAATCTGATAATTCCTTCATTGTTGTTACTCTAGTGGTTTACTTCCTGTTTTTTGTCCCATTCATTGCACAGCCAGTACGGTTTGGTAATGTTTAAGCGCTTGAATAGACACTGTACTTCAGAGCCTCTTTTCTCAGTTCACCTTTTTCCTGAGTTTGTGCTTTCTTTCCAATATTTAGATAGGTTAGGAGAGTCCATTTGATTTGAGTTATACATCATTTTAAAGCTTAAAGTCTGCTCTTCCAGAATATGGTCTTAACTAAAAATTCATGTCTGGCGACTTTTTGTTTGTTTTGAGGTGCAGGGTCACATATTGCTCTGCACCTTGTGTGCAGCCCTCTTGATGGATGTTTTTCACATTTTATATTAAAGCATATTTACAAATCTAGCTGTCTGCAACTCTTGGAATTAGTGCCCTCACGTGTTCCATTTTGATGCACAAAATGGTTGAGTTTTAGGGTCTTCTTGTCTGCACATTACTGGCCACAGTTCTTTAACTGATTTCATTCAAGTTTTGTACAAAGGTAGATTTGTACATATACATTGTATCATTGTTAAATCTTGACCTGTACATTTGTGCTAGTTTGGGTCATGCTACCCCCAGTATTCAGCCTTTTATTACATATTAGGTCACATGTTGCCACCATGTTTTCTAAGGTGTGCTGTGCAGGTATGAGAAGACTAGATGATAGAGAAATATTGGATCTATATGGATATGATTATTGGTCAAATTGAAGCTTAACATTCAATTGTTGTCATGTGAAACATAATTTGCAATCTACTTTATACATGTATGTGGTAGCCGAAGTGAACAATCAAGCTTTTATTACTTTAAAAGTAGTTATTAAGGGCAACATGCAGTTGTATTTATTTCAGAGTATAGTGCTTCACTGAAATATAATTGTTGCTGTATTGCTTGCTGTATAATCTGATAACTTTATGTGCACTTAAATATATGCATTTGTGCATTTCCATCCAGCAAAAGGGTACATTTCAGGGATGTGTATTTCTTTGTTTCCTTATTTTCTGTTTCCAATGGCATTACTTCCAATACAATGATCTTTTAGAACAGTTTAAGAGACTGTACAGTTCTGGTTGAGGTGAGGATTTAGCTTTTAATGCTTTGCGAGATATTCAGAAACCACTCTATGAGATGTCAAAGAGCATGCAATTCTATAGGGGAATCAAAAGTTTATTTAATGAAAATGGGTTTTGAAATGGCTGAGATATCGAAAAAACAAGGTGAAACAAAGAGATCCTAATAAAAGGTGTGGCCCGTCGCCTTTTATTATTGTTACTTTTTTGATATATCTCGGCCATTTGAAACCCAATTTTCATCAAATAAACGGTGAATCCTTTTTAAAATTACATGCTCTTTCATTTTTCATAAGAGGTTTCTCATTATCTCATTTAGGAATGTTATAAACCTGAATCCTCACCTCAACCAGTACTGTACAGTCCCTTTAATGAGAGATAACTTTGCCCCAAAATTGCTTCAAAGAAGCAATCTATTAGAACTTTTGCCAGAATGAAAAATTTTGGGGGTAACGTCTGTAAAGCTGGAGAGACATCTATGTACATGTTCACCTGTGATACTGTTGAACATGGTAAGGTCAAATAATGAATGCTCATTAAAAATTTGTTGTTTTTCAACTGAATGACTTAATATTGATTAGAAAAGATAACAGTGGCTCTACAATTCTATTTTACATG
The DNA here is from genome assembly GCF_040938485.1 of Diadema antillarum. Taxonomy (NCBI): domain Eukaryota; kingdom Metazoa; phylum Echinodermata; class Echinoidea; order Diadematoida; family Diadematidae; genus Diadema; species Diadema antillarum. Next base: position 229,442 of record NW_027272358.1, on the reverse strand, counting down.
GTGTTTTATGCCATTTCTAGACTTAGTGGTGAACATACCATGTACAGTGGAAATAACATGGACAGACAAAACAATCACATTTTTGTCTGTCCATGATACTTAGGTACTTTCACCACTTTTTAAGTCTAAAAATGGTATAAGATACAATGTCAGCAGAATTTTAGGGCTGTTACGAATTATCTTCCCTAATCAATATTACATTTGTACGTCTTTCAGTTACAAAAAAAAAAAGATCAGTGAGCATTCATTTTTTGACCTTCATATGTTAATACATACTTTAGTCCCAGTGAGAGTTCACATTATTATTATTTTTTTTTTTTTTAGGGGAAAGTCCTGTGACAGTGGACTTGCAATGCAGGGACCAATGTGAACGCAGGGTATAGCAGCCTCGAAGAGGCCTGGTTGCAGTATAAATGCTTTACACCTTGAGAAGCAGCTTTTCGCTGACCTTGAAGTTAATTACTGTGGGTCATCGTCCACTAAAACATGCGACTGACCATGACTGAACCATGGAGCTACTGTGAAGAAAAGTCATATTTCTGCATAAATGTGGTATTCAAAAGTGCATACCGTTTATTGGAGGGGAACTTGGTTAGAGTACCTAAATACCACATGAGAACATTAGCCTGTCAGGATCTGCTTCACTGAAATATTAACACTAACAGGCATCCCAAGTAGTATACATTGTAAGCAGACGAGTGATCTATTCCTCAAAAACATTTTCAAAATGTTTCGAAGAGGCTCCAAAAATTGGCTGCCGTATAAAAGGGTATAAGTTTGATTAATTCAGTAGATGTTATCAAGTTGCTGATTGGCACATTGCATATATATACAAAATTTATGATAAGGCCTACATACATTGTACTTGTAGCATAGTCCCTATACAGGTTGGTTCAAAAGACCATGTTTTTGGTTGTGGTGGCGTACTTGTATAGGCCGCATCTTATTTTATTGCTGTATTTCTGTTAAAATGGTGGGGCCTTATTGCCGGTGAGTACTGTACACTGTCAGTTTAGCATGACCTATTAGACTCCCACTGTGTATCATGTTTAGGGGGTGGGTACAACCTCAAAAGTGGGATGTGAAAACCATGCTTTGTTGTGCTCAAGTCCAGCATGGACCTGATGAAAACATGTCACATCTGTGATCCATCACTTCAGTGTGAATATTAGTGCCATTTCAAGCTTGGGAGCCCAAGCGATATGGAGCAAGGTTCTCAAGTTAACTGCTATTCCAGACCTTTGAAGGTATATATTTTAGGATGCAAAGTTCTTCTTTCTTCCCTCTTGGTCATACCATTGGCTTTTTTTTAGCAGAAATTGTAATTTTGTTACAAGTAATATGTCTGCCCAATTTTCCTACTCTACACAAAGGAAAGATGGAGGGAAAAAAGCCAAAAGATGTAAATGACCCCCATATATACTGTAGTTGTTTGCACTTGAGTTAAAAAGACAAATGTGTATCCACTTTTGTGCGATGTTTTTTGTTTAGGATTTTTTTTTTTTTTTTTTTTTGGTAGGACTATAGGATTGGGATTAGGATTGTAGGATTATGATTTCACATTTACAGCTGTAAGCAGTGTATTGTAACATCACATGAGAAAGAACAGTGTCTTTCTAAGAATGGCAATGCAGTACTTACACCTATAGCGTGCCCTTACAACCATGATTAACATGCCATCCCAGTGAAGAAATAAAGATGATGATAATGGCCATGCAGGAAATGACACTCAACTGTATTTCTTTTCACAATAAAGCTACTGCATACATGCTGGGATGTTTTTATGCTGCCAAACTATTTCTGAAGGCTTCAGTTTCCTTGTTTTTCTCAAAAAAAAAGAAAAGAAAAGAAGAAAAAAAGTGTGACTCTGATTATGAATGTATGTAAGTTGCCGACTCTGGGCGTATGTCAAAAGGCTATAAATTGTTTTGCATAAATGCAATGTACCTGCCAAGGGCCATCATCATGTAAATACACTTGTACAATGTACATTGTATAGAATCCTTTGAAAATGTGAACACTCTCTTCCTTGAAAGACACATCACACATAGTAATATCAAATGAAAGTCAGTTTTGGCATCTAATGCTCTTATTTGTCCATTAAAAAAAAAAACCAAATGACTTTTGACATACATGTATTCAGATATGTTGAATGTTGGTGCCATGCATTTACTGTATGTTAAGTACATGAAATGTCTTTTCCCAAATATCTGCTCTCTTAGACAAATATAGCCATCCTTCCAATTAAACCTGATTCAAGGAAAGTAGACACTCAACACTTTTGTGACAAAAATATCATTTCAGTTTTTTTGCCAATTATGTGAAACTGTCATCACACATTGTCAAGGTGCACTATAGACCCATTTGAAGAACCATACATAATGGTGGCGGTATACCACTTGCCATAGTGACATTTCCAGTTTGTCTTAGATTGTTTTCGATTAAATTATCAAATGCTAAATGTTCACTGATACAAAATCCATGTAGATAAAAAACTTGACTTTTAAAAAAAATCACCTATACTGTAGATGCCAAATATTTTTTGCAGGCATGATATTTTGCGAATAGGAGAGTTGACAATTTTGACAATTTTGTGGATGGTTGAATTCAGAATCAGGACCACAAATATCAAACTATTTGCATGTGCTCCAAAATTTCTCCAGTGATCCGTCTAATTCAGCTGTGAAGGTGAGTTGTCTTTCAACTGTTTTACTGTAGTTTTTGTTGTTTCTTTGTTCAAAGACCGGTTGAAGGAGTAAAAGCAGCAAAAACTGAAACAGTGCACGCATAATTCCTACTTCTTGTTTCAGTTTTATTATGTACATGTACACGTACAACATTTAGTATTGCCTTGCTCTTTCACGTTTCACGTTTTTTTGGAAAACATTTCTTGATCAGTCCTTATGAATATTCAAATCAGCAAGTTGATGATGTCATGCTCACATTTTCTTATTCATTTCATATTCAGAAATAACAAAAATCTCATAGTCCAGCTGTATTGAACTTGTCTTAAAACATCCCCAAATAAAAAAGAACGGATATTAACTCTGATATATCTTGGTATGGTAACATGCTTTAACTTGTAGTAGCTAAAGATAACAATTTTTCAGAATTTCATACATTGAACATGTACATGAAAAATTGTGAGGGTATAACATCATCAACTCACTCATTTGAATATTCATAAGGACTTGTCAAGAAATGTTTTCAAAAAAAAGTTACATTTCAAAATGTCACATCTTCCTTATTTCTTATCCAATTTTTGTCATTTTTGTATCATTCTGGAGGGAATATTTTTCTTCATCTTTTGGAGTTTATTTATTTTGGGGTGGATTTCTTCGTAAGCTGGGTCTGATTCTGAGACACCAGTGCAGAATATTGTCTTACCTCAGTTGTTGCCTAAATCCAAGGACCAGCATGAATACTGGATTGAAAACAAAAACTAAGGGCAGAACTATTCCCCATGGATTATGCAAAATGGCACGATCCCACAGAATTGAACAAATGTGTAATAATCAACTTATCACAGTGTGGCATAAATGCCACTCAATGACTGATGATGCAGACAAGTTGGATTGCTCTCTGGGCTGTGATTAGAACAGTGCATTATAGTTTATTGGCATCCAAGGCCAGCTGGGGAGTGTATTATAAATGAACCAAATTTATGTATTAGTACTGTCCTTTTACTACACTGTATGGTGTCAGTGTTTGGGTGCATTTATGCTTCCATTTTGGGGGCCAAAATCAGGCTTTTGAAACGTGATTAGTGCAAAATGCCGTTGCATTCATGCTCATTTCGATAGAAACGCTGATTCAAAACGCCGATCTAAAATGCACTAAAAGGTGCGTTTGCGATCAGCGTTTCTGACTAATCACATGTGAAGGGGAAGCATAAACGCAACAGCGTTTCTATATGCGTTTAGAGTGATGTCATCTAAACGCCTTACCGGTTCACGTGAAAAAGCGCTCGCCCGGCCAGTCAGCTACCCTGGCCTGTGCAATTTTCCCATGTACTGTGCATACGCGTGTCTTTCCCAGCTGCTCTCCCAGGCCAGGCCACCGATTGCAGCGCGCGCCCCAATTTGACCTGCCTCTGCTGAGGTCAGCGAAGCAATCGCAAACGCTCTTTCCAAGGCTCGAAGAAAGTGAGCATTTAGTGCTTCCATGAACGGCATTTTGAATCAACGTTTCAAAACGCTGATCCTGCCTTCGCAAATTGAGCATAAACACACCCTTTGTCTGCCTTGAAATGGGTAATATTGGCTTGAAGATGCCTGAAAGTTTTGATGAATGTACTGTGTTGGGTTTGTGTCGAGAACTGCTTGGTGATGTTCAATTTGATAAAGCATGTTGCTACCTACAGTCTACTTAGGATGTTCAAAGACAGCCCTTTTCCAGATTTGCTTTCAAAGTAATAAAGAAAAAAGAAATTACAAATCTGAACTTTCATCCTTACATTGTAGATTGAGACTTCTGGCAGATAAACTACATGCATAGTGTGTCTGTAGTAATGTAATGAAATTCTACATACCCAAAGGGATTGCTACAAATTTTGTAAATTGTTTGTTGCCTGTATTGAATTACATTGTACATGTTCACATACTATACACTTGTACCTTTCAAAGCCAAATGAGAAAGTGTTACTTGCAATCATACAAAATGGGCATCAGTTATATGAAGTCTATTCCACAACAGAGTTTCAAGTTTGATAGATGACTCCAGATCACTGTAAACTTGTATTCATTGTCAGCTGTTGATGGACCATCTTCAGCATTTTACAATTACTTGACAGAAAAAAACTTAGTCATAGCACACTCTACGTAATTGCATGTGCAGGCAAAGGTGAAAAGATTTCATGTTGTGACCTTCTATATTATTAATTGACTAGATTATATTTGATTTGAAAATTTCAGTGATTTAATCATGCTGTATGTCGTAATAAACACAGAAATGATGAATGTGTACTGTTGATTGATGAAACAAAAATATCAAAATTGGAACTAGTAAACAGATACCATGTGGGAGGATTCCCAGTAACTATTTGCCTGAGATTTGGATTGTTTAAAAGTAATCTAACAGAAAGAAAAATGCTTGTTTATATCTAAAATAAGTAAAGAAATTAAACGATAATTGTATTAGTACCTCTTAACTACATATGGTGCAGAAGAAGGAAGGGAAGGGCAAAGAAGAGATAGAAAATTGAGAAATTAGGCAAAGGTTTAGGAGATGGGAAGTAAAATGGATGAGTAGTGTGACGTGAAGGAGAGAAAATTATGTAGATAAGAGAAAGGAGAAGAAAATAGATGAAAAGGAAAGATGACTGCATGTAGAATGACATTAATTGGTGAAATGATAATCATGAAAAGCTGCCTACAACTACAACTTCATTAGGCACTATCTCCAGTGGTTATGTATTCAGTTCTGAGGTTGAATGTTAGCAGAGGATCAAATAGCATAACAGTCAGGCACATGAACAGATGGGTCTTTGACATTGTACAGATGGTAGACTTATGAATAAAGGAAATAGAATCAGGTGTCTCCTACTATTGTAATGAATGTTAAAGGGAACACAAACCCAAAGAGCAATGTGGATTGAGTAAAAGCAGTAACATTAGTAGAACACATCAGTGAAAGTTTGAGGAAAATCGGACAATCGATGCAAAATTTATGAATTTTTAAAGTTTTGGTGATGGAACCGCTGGATGAGGAGACTACTAGAGGTTATGACGTATGAGAGGACCACAATATAAAGAAAATATAAAAGGAATTCCACAAAAATTAACTTTTCTAGCAAAATGAAAGAGTTCTTGACTAACCGCTTTCAGAAAGCAGGGGGAATAAGTGCTACCCCTAACATATGTCAGTATCAAGCTGATGGTATGTGTAATTTTCATGAAAAATGAATTTTTATTGAATTCCCTTTTTATTTTCTTTATATTGTAGTCCACTCATACGTCATAACCTCTAGTAGTCTCCTTACCCAGCAGTTGCAACACCAAAACTTTAAAAATTCATAACTTTTGCATCGATTGCCCGATTTTCCTCAAACTTTCACTGATGTGTTCTACTAATATTACTGCTTTCACTCAATCCACATTGCTCTTTGGGTTTACTTTCCCTTTAAGGATGAGCTCACTTTTCATTTGGCAAAGAATAAGTTCAAATTCATTAAATCTTCCGTCGAGGTGTTTTTAATGCAACTGATTGACAAATTGCCATACATCGACTGCTACTATTGTACTGAACATAAAGGATGAGCTCTCTTTTCATTTGGCAAAGAATAAGTTCAAATTCATGAAATTCTTCTGTTGAGGTGTTTTTAATGCAACTGATTGACAAATTGCCCTACATCGACTTGAGATCACGAGGTCGTAGGTTCGAATCCTGCTCAAGCACGTACGCCCATGATTTTTTATCATGGCTACTACAAAAACACTGATCAATTCAGTGCTTATTTACGTCGATGTAGGGCAATTTGTTAATTAACAAAATTAACGTTAACAGTAACAAAAGAAGAAGAAAGAAAAGAAAAGAAAAGAAAAGATCAGTTAATCAGTTGCATTAAAGAATAAGTTTTTCACAATTTTAATCCCCAACAACCTAGCAGAGCTTCCATTACAAATTTCCCCAGAGTCCCATTACAATCATCCCTCTCCTTTTTCATTCTCCTTGTAATTATGTAATATTGTAAACTTTCACGAATTGGAGCAATGGAGATAACATTTCTGATAAGTTAAAAGTACAGATTGTGTTTCTCAACAGAGGTCTGCTACTTAACATCAAGATCAAGCAAAATGATATGAACTACATGGTTTTGAGTGGATGAACATGTGTTTGATTCATGTTGAGAATGATTTCCTAGACTTTTTGTGGCAGAACTCCAATTTCTTTTTTTCCACTACATGTCTTGGCTGTGCTCTCATCAAAATCTTTTGAGAGCTTAGAAGTTTGTTCAAAGGATTCCAACTTCATTATACCATGTTCACTAATTCATTCTTTCACTGAGTACAAATTGTAAATGCTCTATTGCACATTATTAGTGCTAATTAAATTTTCAATATATGCAGTGTGTTAAAGGGTGTGTACAGTTCTGGTCGAGATGAGGATTTAGCTTTTAACGTTTTGCGAGATATTCAGAAACCACTCTATGACCCCATTTACACATACGACTGACGCCGGCGTGAGGCAGGGCTGCCTCGAACATAAATGTAAACACACAAATGGACTGACGGCGGCTTGAGGCCCCCCAAGTTTCGGTCCACCTCTTGAGATGGTTTGAGGTCGGCTTCAAGGCGGCCTCACGCCGCCTTCACGTATGTGTAAACACAAAGTGGACTGACGCTGGTTTTCGAGAGTCGAGAGTCACGTGGGCTTGTGCAATAGTGCAGATACGTCATCATTCGTGATTTTGTTACCTCGCGACTAGCTTCTTGTACAAATAATCAAATAAGTGCTTTTGTTTTGTGATTAATTTTGCTTCACTGGAGTCCTGTCGTCCTGGACTGCGTCGATGAGTTTTCTGCTTATTCAGTAGTGCTGTATCCTTTTTTATTTTCTTTGTTGTTGTTGTTGTTGTTGTTGCGTTTGTGTAACTGTACTTGTAAGGTTTGTATTGTTTTACTTCGTATAGTCCCACCTCGTCAGATTCATGAAAGTCTCACCACGCAGACCGGCCAAGCTGCCGTATATGTAAACAGGGGGTAGTCAAGCCGACTTCAAGGCGGCGTCCAGCGGACCTTTCTGCTATGTGTAAACACACTTTCGAAATTTTTTGGAGGCGGCTTGACGCTGGCGTGAGGCCGACTCGATAAAGCCGGCCCATGTGTAAATGGGGTCAAAGAGCATGCAATTCTAAGGGGTATCAAAAGTTTATTTGATGAAAATCGGTTTTGAAATGGCTGAGATATCAAAAAACAAGGTGAAACAAAGAGATCCTAATAAAAGGTGTGGCCTGTCACCTTTTATTATTATCACTTTTTTGGATATCTCAGCCATTTGAAAACCAATTTTCATCAAATAAATGTTTAATCTTTCTTAAAATTACATGCTCTTTCATATTTCATGAGAGGTTTCTCATTATCTCACTTAGGAATGTTCAAAACATAGATCCCCACCTCAGCCAGTACTGTACAGTCTCTTTTTAAACGAAAACAAAGAAGGCTAGAGATCAATCTTTGCTGTGCTATTTCAGCAGTGCTACATAGATTCTACTATTTTGGTCTGATGTTTACTTGAATCGTAGTCTTGTTTTTGTCATTGTTGACATTTGAGGACAGAACACAGTCTTGATTTCATGTATGTAGTGGTACTTTAAACATTGTGTTTGATTGTCCAGTTTGCACATACAGTACATGTTGGGACAGCCCGAATCCTTGATACACTTTGGTGTGTTCTGCTCCAGTGCTTTGCAAACGGGTAAACTGGTGTCTAGAGTATGGCTCATGTCAGTCAGTCATCAGAACTAGTTGTCATTCCATGACCGTACCTCAACTGACAGAACTTTTGAGTAGCGTTGCGCATCTCATATTACAATGTGTACTGTGTTGTCATGAGCAATTGAATAATGAATATAGCTTACTTACATAGCACATGCAGTTGTGCATCTCATAAAGGAAATCCTTGTGTGAGCACTTTTAAGAAGACTGAAAGTAGAAGAGGTGTCAGAAGCACTCAATCTGCTTGGACTGTCAATTAGCATTAAAAAAATACAGTGCTCACCCAGTAATCGGGAATCATTTTAGAGTGAATCATGCCTAAATGCAGACAATTTTAAGTCTTATTTTCCCACATAATCAGAACTACAGCCCAGGATATTATCATTTGGGCTGAAATATTGTCACTGGCTCACATTAAAGTCTTGAAATCATGACCTAATCATTCTTGACTGAGAGGGAACCACTGTAATTGGCGCTTTGCCTGGGCATTACTTGCAAGGTACTTGATGAGACTTAATGAAAGTCAGCACAGTAATGATCCATTTATGAAATCATGTACATACATGTACATGTACCGGTAGGTACATATCACTTTCAGAATGTCATGTTTGTATGAGTAGAAAAACAATAGAAGGGATCATTTAATAGATTTGGCTTGATTCTCAATCAATTTTTGCTTTCTTATGCTTGTCTGCATTGTTGCTACACAAAAAGCTAGTTGTATGCTAAATGTATAATTTATACTGCCGTACTGTCCTAAATAGTATCTCTGATTAAAAAAAAATGAAATTTTTATTGGAACAGCACTCAAACACTCATCAAAATTTTAGCAAACTTGTGCACTCCTCATCCCATGGTAGCTCTTGGCAGTTTCTCATGGGATCAATTGAAGTTCACGAGAGTAACATTGTGTGAAGTTGACTTGGAGTGGGTATCAGGCTGTCATACATTTAGATCACTAATACATTGATGAAAACTTTTGTGAGAGAGACCGGCGAAATCACATCATATTGCACCAGAAAATAAACCAGTTCGTAAATAGCTCATGTGCACAGTGATGATGCAATTGACCTTTCTTTTTTTTTTGTTAGGTGATTTCGGCCTCTTTAGTGTCATGAAAAGTTTGAATAGATCAGGTGGAAACTTCACATTGAAAGTGGAAAGTGCAGTGCACAGGGGTGCAATGGGTCTCGAGCCATGGCCAGCAAGGCAGGGGGCGGGGAATAGTTGGGTAACACCTACTGTCTGAAGCTGCATAGTCTCAAAGCTGAAGTATGTTTAACTGTTTATCTTTAATTACAATGTACTTGTATAATTAATCATCATTATGCAAAACTTCAATGCAATAATGGCTAACTATCTAAAAAAAATATTGCCACAGTGTTCAGGTCTGTTTTGCCGTCAAGTATATAAAGGAATTATTTACTGTAAAGTGAGAAGTAAGACAGTATTTTTTTTTCCTGAGGATTATCTTATCAATATGGCAGTATTGTAGGATGTCATTTATGAAATCTAAATTATTTGTATTTATGACATTAGTCAAGTCATATTTTTATCATAGGTAGCTTTAAGTGCACTCTGTTCAAACCAACATTTTGTTCGATATTTCCTTCGTGAAATTTGAAATTATGAAAATGTGTGAAGTGGAGGTTGTTAGCTCACCTGAGCCGAAGGCTCAAGTGAGCTATTGCGATTGCTCTTCGTCTGGCGTCCGTCATGCGTCGTCCGTCGTCCGCCGTGCGTAAACTTTTACATTTTCATCTTCTTCTTTAGAACCCCTTGACCAATTTTCACCAAACTTGGCAGGTACAGCTGTAGGATCCCTAGGGGAATAGGATCTCAATATGTTCAAGTGGGCACCATACCCCACCTGGGGGGCCCCAGAGGGGCCCAACCCCCCCAAAATTAAGGAATCTTAAAAAATCTTCTTCTCTAGAACCAGAAGTGATAGAACTGAGTTAATACTATGAATTAGTACGTTTATGACTGTAGTTTCAAGTTTGTTCATGGCGGAATCGTAGGTGCCCCCCTTGGGACCCAGGGGAGGAGGGTTTAGAGTAGTCCTAATGGGGCCCAAATTGTACATTTTTATCTTTTTCTTAAAAATGCCATAATGAATTTTTACCAAAGTTGGCAGGTAGCATCCCTCGGGAGAAAGAATCTCATTTCCATCAAATGGGCACTATGTCCCACTTGGGGAGCCCCTGGGGGCCTAAATTTGGACCAAAATGGTAAATTTTCATCTTTTTCTTGAAAACCCTATCCCTAATTTTTACCAAACTTGGCAGGTAGCATCCCTAGGGGGATAGAATCTCAATTCCATCAAATGGGCACCATGCTCCCCCTGGGGGCCCCAGGGGACCCCCTCCCCCTCTTGTAAGGAATCTTTACAGATTTTCTCTAGAACTGGAAGTGATTGAGCTAAGTTAATACAATGAGTCAGTATATTGATGACTGTAGTTTCAAGTTTGTTCATGGAAGAATCAGGGGTGCCCCCACCCCCTTGGAACCCAAGGAAGCGGGATGGGATGGGGGGGGGGGTCCAAATGCGGACCTAAATTTTCATCTTCTTGCTGAAAACAACATAATGGATTTTCACCAAACTTATCAAGTAGCGTTACCATAGGGATAAAATCTCAAAGTGTTTGAATGGACACCATGCTTTCCTTGGGGGTCCCAGGGGGTCCAAACCTCCTAATCTAATGAATATTGAATAAGTTTCCAATGTTCTCAAGTAAGAGTCTGCAGGAATGCGTGGAAGGTGAACTTGCGATACTCAGGTGAGCGCGTGACCCCCGGGTCTCTTGTAATTGTCACATATTATTGTTCATGAAATGAAAAGTACTAATACTATTGGGAAAAAGGTTAAATTACCTGAAAGCTGGAGAGGTTCTATGTAGGCCTACAGCAATTGTATTTCAAAATCTTTTTTTTTTTAGAGTGTGGTGTGTGGTTAAGTGTGTTGGTAACATGTAGAAATAAGTTTGCAAATATAATTGCATTACAAGAGGGCGTCATTCTTGAAATATTAGGGCGCCCTTACTCAAACTATTACGTAAAGTGAAAAGTATCAGCTTTAGAATGATATATAAAATTGTGCATTAATGGCGACGATAACAATCAGAATCAACAAACACATAACTGCAAGATTGCAAAATACCCTGACACTCCAGCTTGGCCTACAGTTGTATATAATACAAATTGGAATAAAAGAAAAGCAAAAAAAGAAAAAAAAAAGAAGGAAAAAAAAGGGGGAAGCCTTGCTTTTGTGCTGAGGAATGACAGTGCTGTATTGCGAACTCTAGAAACTCCCCAATGCCTACCATCATCTTATGATGCCGTTTTCATTCTCAGTGCTGCTACAAGGGGGGGGGGGGGGGTCCTACTTACCTGTTGATCAGAATGCAAAATTACTTTGTTCCCTAAAGGAGACAATCCTCTGATCCTGGCAACTTCCAAATGATCAGTCTGACGTCATGCATGGCAAACCTCTTCCATCAAATCTTCGCAGATGGGACAATTGATAGTCTGCAGCAAAATGGCCTTGAAGATCAAAAAGAGCGCATGCACAAAGCGGTTCTCTCGCAGGTCTGTGGCTGCGTAAATCACTCTGCCTCCAAGATGATCATTGCCTGTGCTTTGCAGGGTTAAACAGACTGTAGGCCTACATACAATGTAGCGTATCCCTTGATATTGTAGATGCTTTTGGTTTGGGTCAGAGCTGAAGATGATTAAGTTTTGTTCAAGAGATATTAATCCCACCAAGCATTGTCTCAAACTTTAATAAACTGAACAGTAATTTGTGCAGATATATTCAGAAATGTATTTGGCATTCAGACAGAACAGTGGATGTTATATTTTTTTTAAAGTTGACATTGAAAAGAATGTGTAGAATTGTTTTACATGTTTTTAAGTCATAATGTCATTGCCTCACAAGTCTCCCATTTACCCACAAACAGCATCCTCTTGAAACAAAACAGAATAGCATCTTTTGCAACAAATTATTGTAGAATTGTAAGGACTTTGCGGGAGAGGATTTTGCATTTGCTATAAAATCATCCATGAAATAGCATGCTTTATCTGTTTTGGACTTTTTATTGTCACAGTTGAGAACCGGTAAATCAGGTACTTTGTGTAATTTGCATAATTGTAGTTGTGACCAATTTCTCTGTTAGGTGTTAAACATGTTAAAATCCCAGATTTCCATGTGCTGTACATTTTTATTTCATGTATTTTTATGTTTTGTAACAAAATGTATACTCTATTTTGTTCATTTATGAAAGTTAATTTGCAGTTTAGGATTGCGCAAGCGTGGATTGGTCTGGCAGATTACCCCAGCAGATACTAGGGTGGAGTGCTAGAGGGGAGTTGGAAGGGGGAGGGGGAGTACTAAATGGCATACTATGAAGGGACATATGGCCATGTTTGATACTAGATTTCCTGTTTCCAGAAAGGTTGATCCAACTCTTGCTAAAAATAGGATTGCTGGTACGCTCTATTTCAGGAAGGGTTTGTCAATGAAATGTTTTTTTATAGTTCAAACATTTCTGTGTTTATCATGTACATGTGTTGTACTGTTACAGTTGTTGCTGAAGCCTCTAAAATGAGGTCAAATGATGTGATGAAATGTGATCAATTAAGATGAAAGGGTAACATCATGTGCATTGGGTGATGGCAGTAAGCCTGATTCACTATGAAATTTATATGCCAAGTCTAGTCCAGCTATCAGAGTATCACACTTAGTCTGATTTCCTGTCAGTTTTATTTTTGACTTAGGCCACCCAGTGAAGGTATGAATCCAGGATGTTTAGTCTTGATTCTAGTGATTCCATGCAAAGTGGAGTCACTCCAGAATTTAAGCTACTAAATATCATTTTTTTTTAAAATCAGCCTACAGTGTGGGGGTCATAATAAACTAACAATGCATGTTACAATGTATGTTTAATGTTGACTGAAAACAATGTCTTTTAATTGGGTACTTGAAACGATGACTTAAAATTGTCTCTCCAAGCAATCTTATGCTTTTTTTATGACAGTGTGAGATATCCTTTTGTATTTTTTTCCAAAAGAAAATTCTTGTAATTTCTAAGAATAGTAACTGGAGTTGTAAATAGAATAGCAAATCACCTGACCATAAGTTCTTAGCTGTTTTTGTTCTGTTTGTAATTGATTGATCCTTCTCCCCAGGCCCTCCCCCCCCCCCCCCCCAAAGGTTTTGAATGCATCCCAATTGGGTTGTTGTACACACATATTAATTAGGGTTGGATGAAAGTGCCATTGGTCAATCACACATTGGGCAGGAACAATGTGAGTAGCTGTGCCCAAGTTTGCAGCCTTGGGGAGCCAGCTTCCTCTCTGTTCCGGTCAGGGGTTTATGCGTGCCAACATGCACATGATGCAAAGAGTAAGCAGGGCAGGAGCAGCAAAATTTTCATGCTAATTTCCTGGCCTTGTGCGACTCACAGACAAGCGGTATGCGATATAGTTGTGCCCAGAAATAATGCAGATATATTTATCAGCATTGCCCTCAGTGGTTAGGTGCTGATTTACATCCGTGGAAAGAAGCGAAAAGTCAATGAACCATGTGCGCATAGAAGATCAAGGGGAAATATGATCGACTCTAGTATCTTTTTTTTTTTACGGAACGAACTTGGAGCACATCCTGCATAGGAAACATACATGTATGGCATGAAAACTATCTCACTGCAGAGTGAAAAGTTTTCCTGTTTGACTGACTTAGATTGTGGCATTTAACGTGGTAGAGTCGGTTACATTAGACCTTCTTTTCTGGTGATTGACAGTTTCCCTTATGAGAGTTTCCTTCATTGAAGCCTCATACAGGGGGTGAAGAAGTAGGAGCTAGGCATTACCCTTCGGAGGCAGGATCATACATTCACATGTCTTGGCAGAGGCCCGATCATGATCACTTCTTCCAGTGCAACCAGGACATTCAAGAACATACAGAGTACACTGCCAAGTGTTGGCTACAGCTTTCGTCAACTCTGACATATTTCAAGTGCCTCACAAGAACGTTGACCAGAGGAATATTTTAAAAGCTGTGTACCACCTGGAGTGAAGATCTTCATGGATTAAAAATTATTTTTGGATCATCTGTGATATTTACATGAGTCTGTCTTCCTTCACTGGCAGTGCCGGGCCAATCCCATTATGGACAGTGATAGTTGCCTTGTGACAACTTTTAGCCTATCACAGATGTTGGGTTGAGTTGTGAAGGTTTGAGTATTGAATGGATTTGATTCGCTTCCAGATTCAGCTACCGTCTTCAAACAAAACAGATAGGAATATGATGCAGCGTCAGTGCAGAATGGCGGTACGATACCGCAATAGGTATGATGCACAGTGGAAATTTGGAAAGGTATGTTTATATGTGATATTACTGGAAAATCTCTTCGTAGTTTTTTTTTTCGTATTGTGTCTTAATCTTCATATTTCATATGACATTACTAATCTGTGAAAATGACAGTTCGTGGAAGGTACACATAGTATGGCATCTTCAGTTGACCCCCCCATCCCCTTGATGATTCATTTTGTGGTGTTCATGAGGTTTTGTATTTGTTTTGCTTTCAGATATGAGACATGCATGAATGAATTATAAGAAAACAGCCATCTATCACAAGGAGAAACACTCTGCAGTTTTTGTTACATCTTCTTTGTGTGAAATCAATTCTTCACAATTATTCAGATTTCATAATCTCTCTTTCCTTCAGTGAAATGATGAATCTAGTCATTTATGGCCCAGAATAAGATTCTCTCGTGAGTTATTTACTGGTGAAAGGGGAATTTACCACCCATTAGATTCAGCATGTGCAGAAATATTAGTAGAGCACATTAATGAAGTGTGAGGACATTTGGACAATTCATTCAAAAGTTTAAGTATTTGAAGTCTGGTTTATATATTACTGTAAAAGTAGATATTTTCGTGCGACTAATTTTTCACGCTCGGCTGGGTAAGATGAGTTTCGCATGTTTTTTAATTCCGCGGAATTAAGACATCAACTACTGGAACACATGGCAAGCAAAAATATTTGCGTGCTGTTGTTTTCGTGCTAGTTTCTGGCTGTGCGAAATGTGCAAAAATTTCAACACCGTGAAAATTTCCACTTAACAGTCATTTGCCATCATTGATGGAAAAGAACGTGACTTCAGTTTGTAATGTCACATTAGATGAACAATATGACAAAAAATACAAAGAGAATACCTCCTTGAGGAGGCAGTAGAAATGTTATAACCCTTAGCATGTTAGTAACAAGTGATGGAAATGTCTACTTTTAAAGAAAACTAAGGTTTGTAGATTTCTCTCGATATCTACTTTACTTCATCATACTTTTGTGACATCAGGTATTGTTGTTGCCTTCCCTTCCAGTGATGGTGGCAAATGGATTTTCATAAAAACAATTAAAATATGTTACATTTGAACAGCTTTTCAAAATTTCCTCAAAATTCACTTAAATGTGTTCTGCTAATTTTCCTGCATTCAATAGCTTCACATACATGTATTATATCTTATAATGTTATTATGTTAAAGTCCCTGTTCGTGGAGTCTGCCATGCAGTTACTTCTGATGCTTCTGTGGGAGGAGGGGGCTCGTGAGCTTGTTTGTGTAAACCACATGTGAGCCACTCGTGTTGAGTATTCATGACCACAGGATGCTTGGCTATAAAGTACAGTGGCCAGCAATAATGTCCACTGCGTTACAAATGTACATGCACATAGAATGTAATTTGTGAAGTGCCATGGTAGGCCAGCATGATTGTTCACCACATACAGTATGTCCATTTTTTTTTTCATCATGAATTTGTCTGAATCATTACAGGGCCTCTTGGAAAAAGTTGGTACTTTTAGGTTGCTTTCTGTAGAACGTGAAATGGATGTTTTCATATTCATTTAACAGGACATGTCATGTCATCTCATGGCAAATAGTATCTCTGTAATGTGATTGGTTTATGTGATTGGTTGAATCAGCATCACATACCACTATTAGTTGCATTACTTTATTGTTGAAAGTAGCAAATAGTCAAAGACTGTACTAAATGTATGTATGTCGAATGCATTTGTCCTTGTGCAATTCTGTTTGGCTAAAGCCAAAGGCAGATGATATGAAGTGAAACTGGGACTTGGGTGTGTTATTCATTTGTCAAGAGTATCGCCTAGTGAAGGGCATATGGATATGAATCACATAAGGGTGTAAATAAGTGTTTGCTAGCTAATGTTATGAGATATTTCATATGCAGAAATTCAGACTTGAATTAGATGTAAGAGAATGCTCTTTCAGTTTTGGAATTCAGTGAAGTGTCCAATTGCAAATTGACATGTAGTTTGAATTTGGAGTGACTTTGTTTTGATTTCAGTATATTTGGAGTGTATGGGTATGTTGGTTGCAGTGGTGTTTTTTTTTACTCCCCGGTTTGAATCCAGTCAGGAAGCCAAAATAGAAGGTGCAACCCTGTTGCTTCCTGGAGAGAGGATGTATGCAAGGATATGGGTAGCCTGGTTCATTAGCCACACTTCTCCACAACTTCTCTGGCTCCGTCTACCCTTTGCAATGTCAGTAGTACATGATCAGATTAATGCATACTGAAGTTCATCATCTAATCCTTATTGTCTTTGAATGAAGACTACAGTATATATATATATGTCATCTTATAACCCTGTCGAAATGTGAGATACAATCTGAGTCTTGTGGGATAGATGCTCTGATTCTCCTTGAGAGGTGACTAAAATGGTGGGTCTGAAACCAACTCTAGCTCCAGAATTCCCCCTTTGATTCATTTGTTGAGTTCTCTGGATTGTTCCCTCCTCATCATCAGATTGAGCGTTCATGACATGTGTCATATTTACAGAGAAAACAAGACACAAGAGAATCTTAGCAATGATTTGTTTGGCCACAATTGAAGGCAGGAAGATTTCACTCTATGATTCAGGATCAAATTAAGGGCCATTGTATTCATGAATGTCTGTATTAATCAGTGCTGAGCTGCCATTGATTCCAGAGATGGTGAATTTTACCACAGTAATCATCTGTATACTATGCAGCTGCCAGCAACAGTCAGGCTGGTTGTTTTTATAAGATGTATTGGTTAGTGCTTGTGATAACTTTGTGTACATGTACTGTATGTATGTCAGTTTATCATGAGTTTTTGGTTTGAATGATAAACCATGGAGTGTGCAGAGCAAACAGCCAGTGTGTTGAAACAATTCTTTTTTTTTTCATCAAAAATAAAATATTTATTTTCCATTCAAAAACAAGTTGTCTTCCATTTTTAGCATGCATAGTGTGAGCATTGGCCCATTTCAAATTCAAAATATTTTTCAAAGATATTTCAATTAGCTCCTTTATTCCTTGTTTTCCATGACAACACTTTGTAAAACCTATCGAGGAGTTTGGAACAGATGCCAAAGATATGTGTAAAGGTGAATTTCAGACCAGTTATAAGTTAGCCTTATGGAGAAGAAAGAGTAAAACATGACAAGTACAAAGTGAAAATTTGATCAAAATCAGATTAAAAATATTATAAGGAAGTTATGAAATTCTACAGATTTGCTAAGTTTTGCTTATCAGTTTTTGAACAGTTGATATTAATTCTGAAGCGAGATAATCTTAGCTCGGGCTATTAAAGTCATTTTATACAGCCATTCTCGACCACCCAAGTTATGTGCGAGATCAGACCTATTGCCCCCCTCACATCAGCCTGGTGTGCTTCCCATGAGCGTGAAAATTCAGGGGCAGTAGCACGCTTACTTGTGAATACGTACGTATTCAGTTCTGTTGTTAAACATTGTACGTTACGTGCAAAATACAACCAGTCATCAGCATAATAATATATAGGTACTGTATGGCACTGTACGTACTGCGCCAGTCTATACTTTCCACAATTTAATCATGTCATTTGACATTTTCCAAGAGTTCGAGCGTTTTATGGTGAGCAGTGACAGCACAGAATGGTGACTGTACGTGTATGCAATACATAATACACAGTGCGCTGGTGGCAACAGTACAACGGTAGTACGTACTGTACAGGTTGTACATGTTAGCAACCTGGAAGCCCCATACACGCTTTGCGGTCATGGGACAGTGAATTTAGCCCGCATTGGAATGGAGATCATTCCTTTTATACTGACATTAGCTCGGACCTGCAGCGGACCTGATCTACCTCCCAAGAGCGGGCTAAGTTTAGCTCGGACCTGCAGCGGACCTGATCTATTGTACCTCCCAAGAGCGGGCTAACTTTAGCTCAGGCTAAATATTTTTTTACCTTTCATATCGGGGGGGGGGGGGGGGGGGGGGGGGGGGTTAGCTCGCTTCAGGTCCAAACCTGAAGCTAGCTAACTCGCAATATAAAAGGGGTATAGGATGCCATGCAAACTATGAAAGTAAACAGTGACCACACTGCGATCAGCATATACTGGTTACAATGTGTGCGTTTCATATGTGGCCAAATTTAGAACTTTCATTGTGATAGATGTACATGTAAGTGAATAGCGTCATCTGCAGTGCTAGCTAGACAATTCTTTGTTCTATTTTTTCAAGTGACAATTCATGTGTAGGTACTTCCTTGTGCAGTAGTAGATGAGGAATACTGCTCTACCTTTTAGACTACAAACCAACTTCTGTTGTTAAATATGTTGCGGGTAAGAAATTGTGTATTTCCTTGAATTTGTATCTTGTGATGACACAAAGGAGTCTTGAATGCTTCGTTTGCAGTGTTGGCACATGACTTTCAATGCTAGAATTATAGGAAATAATAGACAATTAAAGCCTGTTTTCTTTATCCAGTTTGTAGAATTGTCATTATCGTATAGTATCATGCAGTGTGGCTGGGAATATGATGTACACTATGCTAGGACATTGCAACTGCAGATAATGTTAGAGATGATCTTTGTTTATGTGATGGTATACCATCAAACTTTCACCTACATTGTACAAGTGTAAGTGTAGTCATGAATCGGAAGACAAGTGAGATGCAATTAATAAGTACTCTGTATGACTGAGTGCCTGGTGAGACAATGTACACTGTATCTTTAATCTTGTGTTGACTTGCATGACATGCCTGTTCATTAATCGTTCAAGAGAAATACACAGACCAGTACTCTAGTGTCTGCCTGTTTGCGCCACACTAAATTGTGTAACTATATACTGTCAAGACAGCATTCGACGGCACAAACATTCATCGTTGTGTGCAATAAATCATCGGCATTTATTGTGTTATAAATATGAAGCTGTTTTGTCATGTGATGTGCTGTGACAATAATGAAGATATAGCTCCATGTACGTACAATTCTTGTATGGTACCATGGTGCTCGCGGTGCTGGAGCCTAATGTGAGACCAATGTTGTGTAATGAACAGTCTGATATAAATCCTGTTCCCAGTGAGCTCACTGAATCTAGCATGAATCTCAAACCAACTATGGATTTAATACCACATTCAAATTGAAGCCTATAGATACCACCTAGAAGCAAGTGTGGGAATGTTTCCACCTCGCTGGTATAGAGTCCAGCACTAAAAATACAATGACACCGAAACAACAACATTTTTTTTATGTGGTCTCTGTGAAGGGAAGTGTTATGGAGAGAAATATAACATGTTTGTAATTATTGTTGAGGCTACTCGTGAGGACAACCCACCTCGTTTGCTTTGTTGATATCATTACTCCTTGTTTTGAATTAAACGTCCTCACTTTAATCAACTTCACTGGATGCCACACTGTTGCAAAAGTATCTAAATACTGCTGTTTAAACAGTTTAAAATTACATGTTTAATGTAAAAGAAAGCATATGCTTCCGTTTTGTCCAGCATCTTTTTTTTTTTAGAGAGAGAGGAAAGCAGGAGAGGAAGGAATCATGATTTTGATAATGAAGGTGTTCAGCAATCCCCGAGCAGTGTTTGTTCTTGTCAGTTGATCATACGAAATGACTATAATGAGATTCAAATGACAGGTGCTGAGAGGGAGGGTAAAGGGGAGGAGGGGAAGGGGAATACATACATTACAGTGATCACTAGACAGAAAACAAATTGGCAGATGAAATTAAACAATTAGGTGTAGATTTTGTCATTAAATGATAACTGATTCCATTTTCTTCTCGTTAACTCTTTTTCATGATAACCTGATAGCAGTGTTGGCAATCTGAGCTATATCACTACATAATGATTGCACTGCATTAGGGACTAATGTTTGTAGACCTCTCTAAACTTGAGAGACTTGTCATTGTGTATCTTATAGGCCATTTTTTTTTTTTGAAAGGCAAATGTGGTATTCTTTTTTAAACAGTGACATTGGTCACAATTACATTGTACAATCAGACTAAAATTAAATAATCTTGTCATTACTGTGTCACCGATCTAATATGGTATATATGCACATAAGTTTTCACTTTATATCTTTGTGTGTGGTTTTTAATGATTTGATAGGGAAGTAATTACATTTTATATCTTTTGAATTGAAATGATGTGGTTTAGTGACCAAAATATTGAGATGACTTAGTACCATCATATGACTGTGTGCAAACTGGTTTTTCATGATATATCATTTAACCAATGCCACTGTTTCATGTGACTGGGACTCATTAAAACTTTTTTCTTCAACAATTTCTATCATCTAGTTTAGATTAAACTTGAAACCTGAGTGGATTTTTTTTTTTTTTTTTTTTGTTAAATCAAAGATGATTCAATAGTTTACTGTAAGATCAAAATATTTACTTGGTTGCTGGCTAGACTTACTTCCTTAATCTGCACTTGTGTCTATTCATAATGATGAACATTGTATTGTTAGGTGTCCTGATTCATTTTGTTTTGTAGTATTTAACACTGAGGAGGTGTCTTAAGTACTTTGGATACTTTGGTTGAGTGTGAAAGGGGGATGGAGGAGGATAGAAGTCAGGTCATGCAAATAATTTATAAGTGGGAGCCACTGTTCCTCCCTCCTTCCACCTCTAACATAACAAAAATAAAATATTCACATCTTGTTGAGCACACTGATTCTGTGTAAACATTTCCTGCAAATCAAGCATAAGATGCGCTCCATTAAGACCAAACTGATGATAGCACTGTTGGAAATATTAATTGTTTGCTTTTTTTCCCCTTCAGTAATGCAATGAGATAAAGGACAGTGCATTTTATTTTGTTTGCAGTATTATTGTAGATGTCCAAATGTTATATAGTTTCATATCAGGAGATGAAAAAGTAAGATGTCTCTTTATACTCTAGTAGCTGCCATGTGGGAGAAGCCGGAGAAAGATGTATTAATTTCCATGGTAATGGCTCCAAGTAAATAAGAATGGTGACCTTGTGCTCTATGTACAGATCTATGAGTAATTCTTCTCATATGTACCATCTGGAATCTCTGTATGATATAAATATTATTTTTTTCTTGTCTGGTTATTTGCTTGCTGGTATTTTCTATTTGAATTGAGGATATTCAAGTTAATGTACAAGATCGATTTGCAGAGAAGAATCATGGGGCCTTAAGTGTCAGAGAGCAGTCAACCTGAACGCATTTTTTTATTCATTGTCGAACAAACGCCTGGCATCCTGTCTTTCACAGTATGATTTAAAAGTGCATAATAGTAGGAACTACATTTGTAGATATGCAGTGCTGAATTACAATGTATGTTGTTTGCCCAGTGTAAGTCATTTACGTTACTTTCATAACAAATATTATTTCTATCTAAATTTTATAATCATTTTCACATTTGTGTTCACAATTTGACAAGACTTTTTATAATCATGACAGGAGCACATATAATGAATTTTGATTTTAAATATCCTCACATTTTTATGTGGTAAACATTGTACAGAGGTGTTGCAGCCTTAGCTGATATGAATTAATCATGTAATGTCATGTAATATTAGTTATATTTTATACATATTTCTTGTATCTTTATGCAGAAGATATGACATCTACTGCAATATTTTTCCTAAATTTTGTAAGTATTGCTCCCCCCCCCCCCCCCCAAATTGGATTGAACTGAATTGAAAGGTATTTATTGGATAACATCCATCACAGCCCACCGGCTGAATTATGGACATTTTACATGTATCAGCATGAATACATTAAAATATATACAAAAATACATTAAAAAATATTAACTATTGCACAATAAAGGTAACCTTTACCATTAACAAGATAAAAACAAATTTTACAATTACAATTTCTAACACCACTATTCTTATTTTCATGAATAATCATTATTACTTATACAAAGAACCTTGCTAAAAAAATCAACTTCTTTCTCATCTACTCATCTTCTTCTTGTTCTTCTTCACTTCCCTTCCTTCAACCTCTTCTTATTCCCTGCAACAATATTCAAATTATTATCATAATCACACATATTTTTCATCATAACAATAAAACCACCATTTACACTATATTACAAAACAACAATCAATATTACATTCATCAAAAATATACACAAAACACTGGGTTTGTATGAGCAGAATTGTTCAAATATATCAAATACCAAAAAAATACAAACTTCATATTTCATACAGAACGTAGGAACATGATATGGCAATCAAACTAAGATCAGAAAAGTTTGCTTTAAGCCAGGCTGACACTTGCACGATTCTGTGGCACGCATTGGCACGACTCGAGTTGTGCCAGTGCGCAAACTAGTTGTAAACTGGCGTGAAGTGTGCGTAGACCCGTCGTGACCTGCGTGCCATGCCGGGACGAGAATTTTGAATTGTTCAAAATTTTGGTCACGACTTGCCACGACAAAATCGTGGCCAAAAGTTGTGCAAGTGTCAGCCTGGCTTAAGACTAAAACAAAAAAAAGAAGAAGAAAAAGGTGCAAAATGAATATACCGGTAATTAATGCCCCTTTTTCATTTTCAACATTATGCACCATAGGAGGCTCTCATAATTTTGGCATTGTTTGAAAACTTCAGATAAAAATAATTTCACTTTGTGCATTCAATTGACCATTGTCATTCAAATTCCTGTTCCATTGTTTAACACAAACCTGAGCTTGAATGTATTTTGGTTATACATCAACTATAGATAGGAAGGACTCTACTCATCAAGTTCGAATCAGGCTAGCACATAACCATAACTGAGAGTGGTTAATGCTGCACCCTTGAATAGCACAATGTTAAATAATCGATTCTGCAGGGAGGTAAAGCAAGGAATCTAAATGAAATACAAAGAATGAAAGAAATAGAGCAATCTATATCAAAGGCATAGCTTTGATTGCTACTGTGCATGAAGTTCATGTACTGTACTTAGTGCTGTGAGAGAACAGTTACACCCTGGATACATTGTACTAATTGTAGCTTGGGATAAAGTGTCAAAAGAGTGTGTTAGAAGAATGTTGGGTAAAAGCCGGGAAATATCAGTGCAAGCAGGTCCATTGTTTAGTTTTACAAGAATAACAATGACAAAGAAACTGTTGATTCCAATCCAGCAGATTTTCCACGTGTGCAGGGTTTCACTTTTTGTTTTGATTTTTGTTGCCCTTTTTGTTGCTCACTTACATGAAACCTACAATCTTGTATTAATTGTTTCTTATGCTAAATTTGATACAATCTAACGAAGAGAAGTCGTTCTTTGTGCATACCCGATACTCGTATGATGAAATATTGCATAGATGTGTTTCCAATGTACCGGTACTAGATTAACCTAAAAAATGTAACATACACGTAGACACATGGTGTATGTACATCACATTGTACCTGGTATGATGTTTAATATCAGTGTTCATTTGTTAGTCCATGGGCCAAGAGCCGAAAAATGGGTTATTGGTACCACCTGAGGTGGCAAAACCTTTTTGGTGTCTTTTTGTTTGTCGGACATAGATATGTTTATCAAGCTATGATAGCATTTCCAAATGAGTAGCTTTGTCATAATAAATGAATTTTTAACCAATTTGGTCTCATTTTTATATCCCTATACTTCTAAATCGAAACTAATTGCGCAATTTGTGCGAAGTTCCCACGACGTATGTGCGATTGTCGTGTGTATCATTGCTAAAGTACAGCATGTTACGTACACGAAGAACACGCGACGGAAATGCGAACAACGAAACATTTTCAATAATCATGGGAGAAAATGTAGCAAGGAGAGGTGGAAGCAAGAAAAAAATCAACTCAAAAAGCTTTCTTGAGTTGATTTTTTTTTCTTTCCTGTATTTCTCCTTTCTTTTTCTCTCATTTCTCTATCGTGTGTTTGCCTACATTTTTTTCCCCCTAGGACGTATCTCCACTAGTAAAGCATTTGTTCCTTTTTTTTTTTTTTGCAGTTCCTCCAACACATAATCTCTATAGTTCAAATGAAATTTACATACTTAATGATTTTAAGTGTATTCTGCGATTTTGTTTTTTGTATATCAAATATTCTTTCTCTTTGCTAGTCTTTAATTTCTTTCGTTACTATAGTTGTTAATATTTAATTGTTTGATGTTTAGAGGTATACTACGATTTTTATTTGTAGAAAACGTACAGGGCATACATCCCTCAAACGTGCGCTAAACGTTCGCGAGAATGTCTCAAAAGGTACGCGAACAGTTCGCGATTACGTCGTAAAATGATCGGAAAAACTTCGCAGTTTTCGCGTAACATACGCGAGACATTCTCCGAAGTTTCGGAGTCTGTTTGGGGTTTCACGAACATTTTGCGAACATCGCGCGTGTCTTGCGAAGGTCTTGCGCATATGACAAAGCTTTAAAGACACTTTCGAGAACAATTCACGAGCAAATCCCGACTAAGTGTGCGGAAAAGGTTCGCAAAAAATTTCAAACTTTTTTGAAATTATCGCCGAAGTAAAAACGACATTCGCGAACAATTGACGACGCTTCCGAACCCTCACGTTTGTTTGGCGATCTTTTGCAGACTAAAATGCGAATGCTGGATTTTGCCATTCGCGTCATTCGCAAATCGTTCGCGTGCTCCGTGAAATCCCACCCTAACCGCCAGACAAAGAAGAGCACTGTCTTCTGTATGTCCACAGGTGTTCTGTTGTAAACGCGACGCGCTTAGTCTTTATGCAAGGCAGCGAAGGGAATATCCAAAGGGTTATGATGTCCACAGCTGTCACGCGGTGTGCTTAGTCTTTATCTAGAACAATGTACGGTTATCATTATCTAAAGTTCCTAATAAAAGGGATTATCTATACTGTTTTTATACTACCCTTTCAACAATACATCAGTTTTAAACAAAAATCACTCTGTTCATTGACAACATTATTTATTATAATGTATTGTAGTGTACTGGTACATTGTTTTTGCATTATCTTTCATTGTTGGATGGAAATAAAGCGGCATTGGCGTGGTATTAGCGTTTTCACTGTAGCGTTTTCACCGGAAAATGATAAATGATTGAAAAATACGGTAAAGTTCACGAGGAATTGCTTTTTTGTTGTTGCTGTTTTTAGATAAAAGGATATAATACTGTATTATAAGCTTTGGATATTCCCTTCGCCGTCTTGAATATTAGACTAAGCGCTGTGGACATCATAACCTTTGGATATTCCCTTCGCTGCCTTGAATAAAGACCAAGTGCACCGCGTTTACAACAGAACACCTGTGAACATACATAAGACAATTCTCTTCTTTGTATAGCACTTAGTCTCGATTCATAAGTATAGGGATATAACAACGAAACCAAATTGGTTTGAAATTCATTTATTATGAATAAGCTACTAATTTGGAAATGCTATCATAGCTTGATAAGCATAGTGTATGCCCGACAAACAAAATGACACCAAAAAGGTTTTGCCACCCCAGGTGGTACCAATATCTGGCCTGGCCCATGGACTATGTGAAGTGCGATGATTCTCTATGGTATGCACCAGTGTGTATTGCACTCAAAAAGAAACAAATAGACAGATGCCACTTATGTCACAACATGTAAATTGTAACATCAACTTTGAGTCTCGACTTCTGATATTAAAGATAAGGATTGAGAGAATGTAGCAATATTAGTAGAACACATCATTGAAAGTTTGAGGAAAATCGGACAATCCGTTCAAAAGTTATGAATTTTTGAAGTTTTTGTGCAGTAACCGCTGGATGAGAAGACTACTGCAGTGTGTGAAAAACTTAGATGTCACATACGTACAACAATATAAAGAGAATGTCACAAAATTTCATCTTATGAAAAAAGTACACATTCCCCCGACTCGTTACCGACAAATGTTATGGGTAATATTATTCCCCCTGCCTTTAGAAAGAGGCAAGTCAAGTGCTCTTTTATTATGCGAAAAAAGTGAAAATATGTTGAATTTTCTTTATATTTTCTTTATACTGTTGTACGCATATGACTCACAAGCTGTAGTAGTCTCCTCATCCAGCGGTTCCAAAACAGAAATTTTAAAAATTCATAACTTTTGCATCGATTGTCCAATTTTCCTCAAACTTTCACTGATGTGTTCTACTAATATTGTTGCATTCTCTCAATCCTTATGTTTATGAAGGTGAACTTGTCCTTTAAAGTGGAATGTCTCTTGGCATGCCACATATTGCATTGTGCACTTGGTGCAAATAAATGAAGAGTGAAACTAAACTTTGATTACTTTAAAGATGGGGTTTTCCTGAACCAGACACACATGGCTTGATCGTGTTGTACATTGTCCAGGTGAACCGTTGATTGTGTCCACTGGTTGAATTATCAAGGGAAGCCATTGCAGGCGGTACTATTGTTACCATTATTGAAAACATTGCGGTATGGCTTGAACGTCAGGTTGATGGAGTTGATGATCATTCATGTAGGCCCTACATATTTTCACTTGATATTCATGATGATACACCTTGTACGTTGTATTAAAGGATAGCATTGTAAGTGTACACTGATTAGAAAGATGAAAAAGGTTTTGATTTTCATCTTGGAAGAAAAGTAATGGTGCTTGTTTTCATATCGCTTATCTGTTGCTATTCTGCAATGTCCAAGATTATCAATCAACTGTTGTTCACAGTTTATAGGAACATAAGCATGCCTAAATGATTATCAGAAATTATATCATTGCAACTACATTTTTTCAATTTTATGCAATCCAGCATTAGATATAACATCAGTGATTCTTGTCAGATGCATGTTACCTTTTATTCCAGCTGACTACCTGACTACATTATATAGCACATACATGAATGTCAACTAAGCCCTTTTTACACTTGTGTTTCTTAACCCCAGACTTTCTCTGACCCAAGACTTATCGTTAGTCCCGTACCAATTTTTTCAGCTTTTTACACTGGCCAATTAGTCCCGTACTATCTCTTGTCCGGGGCTAAGGAGAAAACTGACCTTTTTATACTCGTATTTCTTAGCCCCGGACTTTCCAAACCACATGAATATTCATGATTACTGGTACGCTGTGCACTGTACACGTACACGCACGCACCGACAGCACTTGATTACCTCGTGTCTGATTGGTCATTGGGGGTCGGACTTCGTCTCCGTCGCTTAGCCCTGGATTATTTTTTCGTTCTGTTTACACTCACTTGCTTGGCAGCGCAATTGTGGTGCTAACCCTGCTATTTTGCCGGGCCAGATAGTACGGGATTATCGGTGGGGCTAGCCCACTTTGGCAAAAACGAGTGTAAACAGAAAGTGGGCTAAGGATAGTCCCGTATCAACGGTGGGGCTAAGCCCCCCCCCCCCCCCCCCCTTAGCCCCACCGTTGGTACGGGACTAAGCTAAAATTTACAAGTGTAAAAAGCCCTATAGTGTATTTATAAGCTGATATTTTCATGTGGCTTTAATTTTCACGAATTTCATGAATCACAGTTGGATCACGAATTTAACAACACGCGAAAAATGTCTCAATGCGCTTGGGTGATGATGCATGTACGTTAGCGTCGGCGTCAATTCGCGAAAACAACATCTCGCCAAAAACCGAAAATATCTGTACGCGAAAATAACAGCTTATACAGTATTTCCAAGTGAATGAAGATTACATGCATGGGCAGAAGCCACATTCTCGGTACTTTTAATGTTCTTCCAATATTCTTTTGTAGTTGCATCTGATTCATCTTTACGCGCAAATGAAGTATGTATGACATCCTCCTATGTACAATGGTGTAGCTGAAGCTGGGGCCTTGTTAGAAATGTATGGAAATGTACCAATATGTTTTCATCATTTCATATACAAGACATTTGCAGCATTTTGCACAAATGATTTCAAATTTCAAAATCATGCTCCCAAGAAGCTTGGGGTTATCAACAATTCTTAAGCTAAACAATCAGCTGGCTAACTATATCAAATGAATTCCATAAGTAAATATGAGTTATTTCCAATAACATTTGAAGATTTGAATAAACATGTCAATCTTCATTCATTTAATGAATACGTGCAGGGTCCCCCAAACCAAATCTTTTTTTTCCCTCAAAGATTTAAAGGGAAATTGACAAAATGAATGAGTCAGCACTCATTATAATCGAGAAGGGTTTCCCCCGACATGATTTGTTCACACAGTATAGTCATTTCATGTGGCAGACAGACAAAATGACGAAAACATCATCTGTGATAGAAGTTTCGTCCCCCCTGTTCTCCAACCAAGGTCAAGGGGTCAAGCAGTGTCACAGCCAAGCCAGCATACATTGTATCTGGCCATCTGTTTCTGTGAAGTGTACAGGAAATGGCGTTGTGCATTTCTTTCACCAACTGCCTTTGTTCGTTGGGGGTGGGGAAGGAGAGAGTCTGGCACAGGGAAGGAGAGTATGGCTAGGTTGGAGTACAATGATATCAGACTTCTACTATATAACAAAGGAAATTAATACTAGCTATGTAAACCAGGCAGCATAGGCAGTTTTTAGTTTCTATTGCATTTAGTATTCATAGTTTTTTTTTATGAGAATGTGTATCACATTTTGAATTTATCAAAGGAGATCAGAGTCACATATCAGACAGAGTAATATACTCCCACGAGATTTTACACAGTACAGGAAGAAGAAGAAGAAGAAGAGTGGCCAGTTGAGTGCCAGTTATATCTTTGTATTCAGAGTAGAGAATACTTCCAATTATTCAGTATAATATGCTGTGCATGTAATGTGGTATTTGGTACCCTGGGGTACCAAATAGGAAACTTCATTTCGTTGAATTATCTTCTTATTTAAAGGTCCTATTTACCTTTGAGAACAGTGAATTGAACAATTTTCAAGATATCACATTTGATGCATATGTGTAGCTCTGTTGTATCACAAAACATCCTGCCATATAAAATTTTCTCAATAAAGCCTAATATTTAAGGAGATATCAATATTTTTCTCTATTATAAACCATAACTATAGATGGTTAATAGTCTGAAAACATTTTTATTATACTGTAACTATTGTTCACATTTTGTGTATTTAACAATACTTAACATCGATTATACAGATTCATATTTTTACAGTGGTTAGTTCTATCCCAAACTCACATTTTAGAACTATTATAAAGCATTAATGCTGGGTTTTTGTTTCATCTGCAAATGGTAAATTAAGCCTTTAAGCACTGTACCCTGGTTTTAAAAAAGTAAAAGTAATTTTGAGTGCTTAATGCATGAAGATTTTGTTGTGTTAGTGACCTTGTACCACAACGAAGAATGACTGTAATACATCAAATGTAGATCCTGATGTGTAATTATTTTGTTTTTTCCTCTCTCTGTGATTACCAAACAGCCCTGCCATAGTGGCAGTATACAAAATGTAGGCAGTGGAATGGACACTGTGCAGCAGCAGCACTCAGCAGCACCAGTCTCATTACCTTGTACATGGTAATCATGGGCTGGTTCTGTGGATTGCAATGCATTAATGTCCAAAATGATAGCATTTTCAGAATGGATTTGGAGAAATTCATCCTTTTTTGTGTGTTTGACTATATTAACCATGTCATAACAGGGACAAGTCGTGGTCTTAACACAAAATAACTGAAGTCGTCTAGGAGACACTTTTTTATGATTATGGCCCTGTATTCATTTTCATGTCAGCGAGTAAAAGTTTCTGTTCTGTGCTAATGAGAAAAATCTCTTTGATACTTTTGGTTTCATTTTTAGATCTCAAGGAGTAAAATTTTCCATTCCTTTTTATATGAGGAATCTCTCTTTGATATGTTTTCCACTTGAAATATCCCTCTTTTGTAACTACTTACTGTAGATGGAGAAAAACTGCATGTGGAGACATAAAACTCATGGTTGTGAAACCCTCATTTGTTACCAGCAGTTTTGTGACAGTTTCCTGTTTTTCAATTGCTATTGCAAGTCAACAAGAGTCAAATAGCATCTGAATCATGATTTACAGAATTTCTAGTGCAGAGATGCACTGGAAGATATGCACTTGAGTTGACTTTTATTTTGAACATGTCCAAAATGTAAAATCGGCTTCAGCATATCTCTGTGTATCCCTATAAATAGCTAATGAATACAAAGAATGTCAAACATGTCACCAACTATTCTATTATTAGCAACGGATGTGAACGTATCTTCAAAATTTTTGAATTCGTTGGGTATTCATTGGCTCAATATGCTGTCGTGTGACAGGGCCTGCTTAACTCATTGAGAATGAGTCCTGAGTGTATCGAGCAAGTGTCTATGGGAAATGCGTGTTTTAGCAAAATCAGCCTGTCGTCAATGGGTTAATCAGTGGTTTCTACTTCTCCCTGCTGCGTGCATGCCAAACGTACAGCTTGAGTAAAAATTGAAAGAAGCTTATCATGTGGTCATTTATTTTGTTTTTGTCATTCCCTACAGCCAATCGTAATAGATGACTACAGCGATCCCAAAGATGTCCTCAAAGCAGTACAAGAGAGTGGAATGGTCATTCCACCAGAGAAACCGGAAGTGGGCCATCCTTACCCACCAGAGGATGACTATTCGGTGCCCTATGAAGCCCAGAAGATGATCAGAAGTAAGTCAATCATTGTGTGGAATATCCTGTCAACTTGCAATTATTCCAACTCGAGTATTTTCTTGGTTCACAAAATAATGAAATATAGTATGTAAAAAAATTACAGTGTCGTTATCTTTACAGCTCATTCTTCTAGCAAACACACAAGAAGAATAGAAATATTCTTGCAGTTCAGTATGTCACGCAGCTTGATGGCATAGCTATGTATATCATAGAAGACAATCACTCCCACCAACTAGACAAAATTCTAACAATGTACAATTAAGTAATTACTCATCAATTTTCAGAACAAAGCTATGTCACTATTGTCTATGTATTCAGATATTGCCATATAGTCTTCTTCATTTTGTCTGAATACAATGTACTTTTTAAAAATCTTGCCTTGATAGATGATAAGAATGCAGTCAAATGTCTATAATTTGTTAGATCATCAGAGCAAAACTTGTGACAACATTTTTATTTCAATTGAATTCTTGTTGTCTTGTTAGGTGTGTGTGTGTTAGAGAAAGACAAAGGGGTGGGGGGGGGGGGTAGAGGGGGTAGGAAGGGGGATTGAGGGACGTCTTCAGAAGGAGCAGATCAAGCCAGATTAACATTGAGCATAAATTTAGCTCCATGCTCTTACTGCAAGTACGTGTATATAAATATGCACTAGCAACAGATAATAATCTAGAGATGTGCAAGTGGAAATCGGTCGGAGTTGTGTTCCTATGCTGACTATCTACAGACAGCAGCTGTACAGTATGATACCACGGGGATTGATGTCAAGGTGTTCATCATGCTTGGAATGAACCCATCTTTATCCACCATGAATACTTACACAATTTGACATAGTAGGGCTTATGTCTCATTTGCAAAACTTTGCAGAATTATGTTTTGTCTTGTCATATTGGTAATTCCATGTTTTTGGACTAGCATCAATATTCTGTGTGTTTAATTTATAAGTGGTAGGTTCTCACAAACACAAATGTAATCATAGTGCACAAATCTGTACCTCTGCACTACATTAGTGTCAAAGACAGTGACTATAAAATGTAACCTTTTAGACTGGCAGGCATAGAAGGTTGGTAACATTTTCAAGCCCCCCAAAATGCTAATTCCCAATATTAGGTGGCTCTGTGCAAGTTTCCTCTCGTCAAAATTTGTATAGCAGTGTACGCCTCACTTATGAGCAGCATTTAGTATGCGGATTGACCAGGTTTGTATGGGAAAGCTTTCCAGAACAGTCTTCCATAGAATTGCCATTGAGTTCGTTGAACATCATGGAGAGCAGTCTTTGTATCACGCTCACATTTATATACAGTGCATTTGAAAGTGGCATTGAATTGGCAATTGCATAAATTTTCAGGATTACTGACATTATATTTATACGTTTGGACTTATGTTATTTTCTTACTCAGTGAATTGACACATTATACAAAAGTGTATGTTGTGTGTTTATGTCCATTTTAAAATAAAGAGGTGTCGTTTGAAACTGATGGACAAATTGCCCTTCCACAAATTATTCAGTGTTTTAAAGAGTAGCCATGATAAAAATCAGGGGCCGTTAATACTGGGATCAGATATGAACCCACCTCTTGATTGCTAGACAGGCGTCATATCCAACAGACTACTGAGTTTTCACTTCATAGCCAGTGATGGTTCTAATCCCTTATAGCAACATATACTGCATATTCATTAAAATTTTAGAATGATTCTTGCATCAAGTTGTTTTTATTGCTACTGATTGATAAATTACCCTTCATCGACATGAATAAACATCACTTATTCAGTGTTTTGTTCCTACCCAAGTATGTATGGTCCATGATATTTATCATGGTTACGATTCAAAATACTGAGTTATCATTGTTTATTTATGTTGATCAAGGGCACTTTGTAAATCAGTTTTGATAAAAACAACTTGGTGTAAGAATGATTAATATGAAAAAACAAGTGTTTTTTCATGGTATTAGAGGTAAAAACAACCAGAAGCATAATAGGTCACATCACACAGGAGTTATTGGTTTTTGCATAGTGATGCAAATTTTTTTTTTTTTTCGCTATCATTCAGACATTAAAAAAAACACACACACAAACAAACCAAAATTACTCTGCTGCAACATGAACGGCTATGAACCTCCAGACTGCCCATGCCTAAACAATGACCAAAGTGTGACCCTGGCAACCCAGGTTTGCGGAGTTGCATTATGGGATTAGAAAACAACAACAGCAATAAACTTGATGGTTTCTTTGCATGCCATTCACCCACAACATGCAAGCAAGATATTGTGATTATCAAAAAAGAAAATCAAGCTGGACCCATTTTTGCAACATGATGCGTATTGCGAGATTTAAGATTTATCTGTGTGTCCAGGTGCATGTACAAAAATTATCATTTTTTTTACATTGCATTGCTAATATCAGTTTTCAAAAAGTGTTAATTTTTGGTGTGTGTGTGTGTGTGTGAACGAGACCATAGTTTCCCCATTCTAGATGTGATGAAGGTTAGAGCCATGCAGGTGTAAGTTCTGTGGTGGATCCATTTTATCTGTCCTGGCAGGTTACCCTTGAGCTGGCTTTCCTCTTCATAGGAATGTGCAGGGAGGATTTAAGGAGATATGTCATACTCTCCTCACCTTGTTTGCAATCGTTGATCATAAGTGCATCAGTCATGTTTACTCAGGGGTTAAGCTGGCATAGATAAACTGTCATGTTTAGTCATGTCAAGGAGATTCATGCCAGATGTCTCGATCAAAATATTGTGGCAAACAACTGACAATTTCTAAATCAATGAAACTTCTGGAAGTAAGGACCTTTGCTAAATTGGTCTTGAGGGAGAAAAGTGAACATGTTAAAAACTGTACAAGTATTCTAATACAGTTGAACCTCTCTTATCCGGCCTCCCTTTATCCGGATCTCTCTATTATACGGACGCATTCTCGCCGTGATTTTTTTTTTTTTTTTTGATAATTACGGGAGGAAAGGGGGATTCCCAACTCCTTGAGAACTCCTACACAAACACACATGAATTACATATTACTTCCAACATGATTAACATACATTACATCAAATTTCCTTCCAAATTGCTTACCTTTAGACATTTTAACATCCCCAAACATCCCCAAATCATCGCAAGAACATGGACACAAGATTATGCGCTTGAGTCCTCTCACATGTAACAATGAAAAGGTTGCAGTATACACATTACTACATGTGGTACTACAATGGGCTACATCAGTACATGTGTACACCATATGTATATGCACATTTGAACAGTTTACAGTTGAACCTCTCGTATCTGGCCAAATCCCTTATCCAGATGAGCCCCGGTCCCGACTTGTCCGGATACGAGAGGTTCAACTGTAGTCCATATTTCAATACCAGTGTATGAATATAATTGTAGTGCTGAAGACCTAGATTTCTCATTCCATCACTGTGATTCGGATCACAAACCCACAAATGTAACGACTCACCATTTGTTCGGTCCTGATTTACAAAGTAATATGTGTACACAGTGTACATGTACAAGTATAACAAGGTTTGCTGATGAGTGACAGTTAAATGAGCAGGGGAAACTTTAGTAAGGTACAAAAGGGTGAAGAGAGATCAAGATAAGTAGGTCATTACATTGTTGGTGTCCTCTAGAATCACAGGAGTTGACAATGGTAACTAAGTACAGTAGTATCGGTCTATCATCTGTTAGCTGTAAGTTGGGAGGTAACAAAAGCTGATAAGTACACACATAGTCCAGCAAGTATACAGGATGCAAATGTGGCAGTGAACAGGCTCAATGCCAGGACTATAGTCTGGATCATAGCAGTGCTTTAATTTCATTTGTGAGAAGTGCTGCATCTTAGCTAGAACAATTCAGGATACCATGTTAGTCATTACTGTACATACAATTTGTACATAGTTGATCTACTGGACAGATACTTGTACTGGGTCTATATTATACAAATGATGCACAGGATAGAGTGCGTTAGTATAGGCATATAGTGCACTCGAGGGTATTTACAATTGTGAAACATGCACGAGGCGAAGCCGAGTGCATGTTGCACTACATTGTAAATACCCGAGAGTGAGCTACGCCTCCACTAACGCCACGAAATAATCCTGTGCATCATTTGTTTTATAAAATGGGTCGAAAATTCGAAAACTAACAGCATTTGTCAGCGTTTTTCACGTACCTTTGTGGGTCAAGACGTCCGAGGATGTTCGTCCCAAACATTTACGCACGTCGCACTCGGAAATCCCGCACATGTAAGTACTGTACGTATAAGCGTATACGTACGCCACATGATTGTTGTGCACAAGAAAGGCCGGCTGGCAGCCCGAACGAGAAGTTGTTTATAGGATTGACAGCGCGTATGGTAGCGCGCGACGCACTTGTAACAACTGATTAAGTGCGCACTGCTAGTGTAAACATTGTGACGTCAGTGACTTTACGCTTTTTTGCAAGGCCGTGCATGATAGTAAAAATTAATGCACGCACACGTGACTCATTTCAGCGCTTCCAATTGGCTACATTCTTGAACCCATTTTATAAAATATAATATTCTCTATAGATACAAAGTTCTACATTGGGAACCTGTGATTGTGTTCAGAGCTGTAGCTTCTTGCTGATCTTGTTTGGTTATTACCGTCAGCTGACTGTCCATAGTAAACAATTTGTTGCCTTGATGAAGTTTGACAAACCAACCCTAGTAGCATCTTTGGCCAATTTACCTCAGCCTTGATGGGGTCAGATTTGGATTTTATCCACATGTGCCAGCTTGTTAACCTGTTTTAAAGAGAGAGAAAAACAGAATATGTGAGATGGCTGGCTTCATTTACCCACATTCTATGTATTCTTTTTTTTTTTTTTTTGTCTTGTAATGCATCATACTATAAAAGCTGACATTAATTTCGCGTACAGATATTTTTGCGAATGAGGAGGTAAAGACATTATTGTGAGTTCTTTTTGTGATTTTGACGCCAAGGCTCGAAGAACACTAGGGCCTGCAATATTTTAACATGCTAAATTTGCGGCCAAACAGTAATTCTTGAAATTGGCAAGAATTAGACCCTCATGAAAATAATAGCTTTTACAGTACAGTGTATCATACAGCTTCTTTGCTGGGGGAAGGGCAGGGGGAAACTGTCACAGGGTACCAACAGTTTACCAAGGAGCTTCGTAATTCTCCAATGAGTGACAAAATTTGACTCTACATGTTATCTCATTATATCTGTTACATCATCCATAGCAAGTATGAGTGTGAGAAACACCCAGATTTCTGGCTGCTACTGTGCAGGACATGAAGGTGTACATTGTATATTTACTTCATTTACTCTCATAGTGTATAACTTTTGTTTTCCTCATTTTGACAATGTAAAGTTATGTGTACAGATTCTGACATTGACAGTGGCATGTTTACCTTTGCCAGTATTGATGAGAAATGGTTTAATCCTTCTGGCTACTAACATTTGATTATATTCCTCTAATAAAAAATAGATATGCTGTAGAAATTTAAAAAAAATGTTTGAGGAATGGGAATTAATTTGTACATGGCCAATCTCTGCAAACTGTGCTTGTTATTTCAAAGATGACAGCATTTGTACACAAAAATCATTATCTCACATAATAGTTGTGTGACACTGCTTTTGCAATTTTTCAAGCAAGCATGAAATTTGCCCAAATTTCTGCGTGGGAAATATTTCATGTTTGTGGTAGGATAATGTTGCATAGAAGCCACTTCCTAACATGCTGTTCAGACCATGTGGCTCATGGGTTGTACAATTACAGTTGGCTTGTCTTTGAGATGTTCTCTTTCAGAAGCTGGATCCAGTGTGTAAATGTCAGGATATGTAAAAATACAATGACGCATTTGAGCACGTACACTGTACAGTGCAAATTCTAGGGCTGTAAGGAAACCACCTTATTTTGAACCTTGCACATAGAAATAATATGGGAAATGTTCCAGACAGTACTTCAAGTTATCGTAAGATTATCAATTGGAAATCTGAATCTTCATCTTCAATTAACAGTAGATGGGAAATTGGCACTGTCTTTTAAGAAGTGCATAAATTATAAGAGAAAAAACTCATTTCAAGATATCGTCTATTTCGTGAAGACAGTTCAAATAATGTTTTCTGTAATATCAAGTGGACTGTTGTTCGTCATGTGGTCAGTGCTCCTCTTTAATAGTTTAAACATATTGTATGTACATGTAGTTAAACCTACAAAATAATTCAGTATTTCCAATAAATTATTTTGTATGTTACCTGAGCAAACTATTCACATACAACTGTACAGTATATTTATAAATTGAGCTCATTATGAATGTGACATTTCCCAATGCCATTTTGCAAAATATACTCATTATGAATACGTAAAGTAGAGAACATGAACAAGGAAGGAAAGGTTCGAGTGTCCCAGCAAGATATACTTCTGCCATATGTTTCTCTTCTTTAATTTTGATGCATGTCGTGGACCCTAGCGGTGTGTCATGAGAGCATATTCAGTATCTGGTTTCAGCGTGACGTCATGGGAGAAAATTTAGGATGACTTATCGGAAATCATTACCATATCTTGACGCTGCTGGTGTTTTTGTTTTGTTGTTGCTTCTTTCTTTTCTCGAGAACTCGTTTTCTTGTGCCTCAGGGAACATTGATGTACGATGTATAAATCTTCCCTCATACAGATTTTGGATTGGTTGTATCACAGTGACCAAGGCAATTCAAGCAGCTAAAGTCTATCCAGTGTAAATTCTCAAAAAATCTCAGTCAAAAGTTGTTTCGTGTTTTTTGTTTGTTTGTTTGTTTTTTTGGGGGGGTTGTGAAAGTATATGGCCCTCAGTGCCTTTAATATCTGAACAAATCTATCATTGCTGCTGTAGGATTTCATGATTAAGTATCATTTGATTGAGTATGGCCATGTTATTTCATCAAGAGTTCAGGCATCATTTTTTATATGTTTCCCATAATGGCACTGTGTCCACACTGTACATGTACAGTATATCTTTCTTCCAAGCAACATAGTCAGTAATTTACCCTTCCATGTCGAACAGTTATTCTGGTTTAAGTTGCTCCGGTATTCATAATTATGCTGGTTTGATAAAGCCCTCAACATCCACTGGTAGAAAATTCTTAACCCATGGAGATCGAACCGATTTTGCTTTAACGTACTTGACAGACATTTCCCATAGACACCTGCCCGAGTATACTCAGGATTATCTTCAAGGATCTAAAAGAAGATCAAAGCTTGTTATGAAAGATTTCTTTAATAGAAACGTGCTGAAAATAAAAATATTTGTTCGGTCTTGTTTGTGCATTTTTTTTTTTCTGGGGGTAGTTAGTATTTCGAGACATGTTGTGATACACAATTTGTTCTCGTGTACATTAGAAAAGTTGTTAGATACAGCACACACAAATTGTATCCTTGAATGTCTGTGGTTGCTATAAAGATGAAGTCAGTTTCTACGATTAATATCAACATCAATAAATGCACACACACAACTAGATTGTTGCCCTGCTACATTGGTCTATTTTTGGATTAACTATTTTTCTTACAATTGTAAATCCTCATGTATTGTTGATACTGTAAATTTTGCTTGCTTAAACAGCTGTAGTATCAGGTGTATGGTGCAATGTAGCTTTGTGCAGTGAGGAAGTATACAGTGTTTCTGTTATTTATTCAAATGATAGTACTGTGTTTGTGAACATCTTGACTGTTATATGAATACTATCTCACAAGCAAGTTGATACCTGTTATTGTTAGAGCAACACTGATATAGAAATCTGCAGATGGAAGCAAATATTGTAATCCATGTGATCAGTGGTATGCATTGCCTCAAGTAAGATAACATTCATTCAGTTACTGATTAACATTAAGAACACTTTGAATAAAGTGCTGTATGATAGGCCCTACAGTTTATTTTTAAGTCTCATATGGAGAAATAAATTTTGTAAGATGAACACTTGCTCTCAAGAGTTACATGTTACAATGATGCATTGTGTTAATATGTTGTTATGTGGACTCAAAGCAATGTTCTATGTTTTACCTTGCTCCTTATAAGTGTGTGGTACTTCAGATGGAAATAAGAATAAAAACCCAGGTCAATGTGGAAATATTTATGGCAGCTATAATCTGTGAATATGATGTGAAATAGATTGTCAAAAGTGTTGAAAACTGTTGCCTGGCCTGTGGGGTAATCTGTAGCCAAACTGAGGCAAATTTCAATTTTATACATAATGTATGTCGATAAAATCAAGGCAGCTGTACATTTTGATATGCTGCAGAAGTCCTGTAGTCATGACTTTCACTGTGGACTGTGTGTAAGGTGGATTGAAGTATACATGAGCAAGATTCAGAGAGAGAGAATATTGGTTATCACAAGTCATGGCATACATTCATCTCAAAGGACTGCTGGAAAAAGGGAAACAAATCAGATCTATTTCAGATAGCGTCAGTCAAGCGAGAATTGTGGGCATTACCTCAAATTGCCCAGTCATTTATTGGAGACTCAATGCCAGAGCCTCATGTTACCATCAAATGTGAATCCCTGGTTAAAACTCATATTAAGACAATAATTTGACAGTACAAACAATCTTGTGTTCTCCTGTATTGAAAAAAAAAAAAAATTTACAGAAGCCTGTGAAAACTGCCACTAGAGTAAATTATTATCTACTAGTGTGTGTGTGTGTGTGTGTGATATCATTGTACTGACTATACATGTAATAGCATTTAGGTTTGAGGATTGACTTTGACAGGTTTGAATGTTAGTGCATGGCAGCCTTGCAGGCATCCTGCCTGTGGTAATGTGGAATTACTCCAAGTTCAAGGTATCCCTCTGTGTCATGCCAATACCACAGCCTGGGTGTTTTGCCAGTCTTATTTTCCAAGGCCCCATTGATCAGGGGATTTAATGCATACTGCCATGTGCTGGGCATGTTTCAGCTGAAGCAGATACATATACATAATTGTAGGCCTATATCTTCCAAAACATGACATAGAAAATTGGAAGAGATGTGCCTGTATACTGTATACGCCATATATTTCGCGAGTCTAAATTTTCACGAATCGGGAATTCTTGACGATTTCGCGAGTGGTTAAATTCGCGATCGTGGAGTCCTGTAGTGACCTGTACTGAATGGAGAAATGTACACACGTACGTCACATCCACATCGGGATCAGAGCCAATATTTTCGCGTGTCTTTAATTTCGCGAATAGCACCTGACTCGCGAAATTCATGAAAATAAAAACATCACGAAATATTCGGCGTATACAGTATATGCTTCATACTGAGAAAAGTTTCTTGTGCTAGTTTTCTAGTACATTGCAGGTCACTGCCCTTTCGCAAATCTTCTAAATTTCTAACCATTGCAGATATCCTTCTCTAACTCTGCCCTGATGTAATTTTGTAGCAAATAATGATGCATGTAGCATTTGTTCCTCTGTCTTTACCTTCCTAACATTACTCAATGTAATTCGTTTAACAAAGCAAGAACATACAATTGTATTAGTCACCATGAAAGAATGATCACTGTTCCCTGACTGGAAATTCCTTTGTACATTTGTATCTGTTACAGTTGTGAGTAGGCCTACCTATACTTTTACCAGGAAACAATGCATGCTCCAAAGTCCAGTATTACAAATGTGTTACAGCTCATATGAAAGTCCTTCATTAAGATTAGCATGATTTTCTAAAAATGAATGCAGCATGATATGTGATACAACTTGTAGTAGTGGTGCAACATATACCACAAGAGCCAGAGAGAACAGATGAGATGGGGACAGGTATATATACGAATTGTACACATAAATAGATATGTTGAAAGGAAGAGGAGAGAAGGTTTCAGAAATTTTATGCTGGTCTTTGGTCACTGTAAAACCAGAAACATTCGCAGCATGTAACTTTCACAAATTAGAACTAAAGACATTTTTCATGACATGGAATCTTTCACAAATTGCCACTGGCATTTATTGCATTGCGTAGACAAAAACTTTTGTGTGCATTTTACTTTTGTGAACCTTGGCCTCTCGTGATATTCATGAAACATTCGTGCATGTGAAAATTTCTGGTTTTACAGTACACATCTTTTTGAATGATATATTATTGTTTATGTATGGATTTTGATGTTACATGCACTTTTACATTCATGATGATTCATTATTTATTGATACCTTAGGTCTGATACCTGTGTATAGAATTTTCTAAAAATTTTGAAGCAGTCCATGTCTGTATTGTATGTCTACACACAAGTAGAATGCACTGCATTTATAAGATAAAAAGTTTTTATAGGATAATTGCATTAGAAATGTTAAGATTATTTTACATGAAATTTGTGCTTTAAAGCTTTAAATGGTGCATGTATTTATGTCATTCTAACAGTCCTACTGACAACATTAGTTATAATATCAAGTGAATTAAAGCTCTCTGTTTATAGGCAGTTTTAAAGAAGACACAAATAGGGTATAAGTGTGTAAAGGAAGCTGTGAAATCCATTTATCATCCCAGGCATGCTTGATATTTGATGACAGAGCTATAAGATACCCATAGGTTGATATGATGGGCGGTTTGCTGCTGATGGCACAGCGATCCTTTAATGCCGGCCACATGTCTGCCTCAGTTTAACAACAGATGAGTCATGCTTGGCTGATGATGTTTGGCCTGAGAAATGCAGTGGATGCAAGTCATACACATTGGGAATTGCTGGTTGACAAGTTTGATGGTGTGCAAGTTGTGGCGAAAGCTGAGAGGGAGACTTGTAACCTGAGGATGGATAGAGGAATAAAGGGGAAGCAAAAATACGGAGATGGAAATGAAGAACTAATATTCTGTGCATTATACTTCCATCAAGAAACATGAATGTGTGGTAGGTGAAGATTGTGTGAACAGATTTGGCAGACTTTCTGTTTTTCCATCAAGTGGAAAGACTTGATATTGCTAATAATTACTTTGATGAGTTGTTTGTGTCATGAATTTTGGGTAAACAGCATTTCTTGGACGAGCTGTAGTAAGTGATGGATATGGGGGAAAGGATTGCATGAATGTTTCATGTTTATTTAATGGAAATGAAAATAAAGTTGAATTGAAATTCTGAATTGAATTGAATGCTAACCGAGATTTAAAAAAAAAGAAGAAATATGATACTGTAGATAGAGAGGAGGAAGGAATATGTGTTAGCAAGCTATTGTATGAAATATTAAAGTAGAGATATAGAGGTAATAATGAATAGTGTTTGCATCAAGTAGGAAAGATGGACTGCTACACAGAATTAGCTGTCTGACATTTTTGGCAATCACCAAAATGAGAACACACTGATATCATTCCTGTCCAGAGAACAGTGGGGATACAATCAGCAGGAATAGTATTGAATGTGACCAGCTTGCCAAGTGGGATTTGATGAACTACATTGAACCTGAAGCTATTCTCTTCCTCAGGCTCATCGACAGCTTCTCTTCTTTCCTAAATATGTGGTTATTATTGTTTTGATGACATTCTTGTTTTTTTTTCGGGGGGGGGGGGGGGGGGGGGACATACCAATGCCTCAACATGTTCATGGAGTTTTAGTATTAGATATTAACTAGCAGCACCCGTGGAAATCCACGGGTCTGAGGGGTTTTATTTTTTTTCTCATAATACGATTTTGCACATTTTTATTGAAGAAATAAAAAGAAAAGTCTTCTCATTCTTTCGTTAATTGTGCTGTCTTCTAAATGACCACCCTTCCCAGAAATTTTATAATACATTTTTGTAGTATATGCCAGGCGATCCGGTCCATTGGTAGGGATCATTCCCGCCACTACTTGCTTTTATTATAGAACTTGAGTTTCGAGGGGTTATTTGCACCCGTTGAAGTCCAACAGTTGTCTTGTTGCCCCTCACCCCTCCCCCCACCCTCACGCACACGCACACTTCCACCTCCGCAGGGCAAAAAACAAAAACATTCAGG
This sequence comes from Diadema antillarum, assembly GCF_040938485.1. Classification (NCBI taxonomy): domain Eukaryota; kingdom Metazoa; phylum Echinodermata; class Echinoidea; order Diadematoida; family Diadematidae; genus Diadema; species Diadema antillarum. Next base: position 186,264 of record NW_027272358.1, on the reverse strand, counting down.
GAAAAATTACCAAAAACGCAAATGAGATTCCCCGAAAGTTCTGCCCACAGGTTGTTCCCGTCGAAACGGGAAGATATTAACACTATGACTTTGATTACCCCCTGCTCTTGCATCCACGCGGGCACCCGCGGGAATCCACGGCTGGTCTCAAGTTTGTTTTGTTTTGTTTTGTGTTTTTTTTCATGTTTCTTTTCCCCACGTTATGAGAGAAAAATAAGATATTTTCGTCTTCATAATTTTGCTCCCTCCTTTTTGTTTTTAATCACCAAAACTTGGCTTGATATATCATATTAATATAGAACTACATCTGCTTCAGATTGTACATTATCATAATTAATATTAGGCCTACAATTATTGCTCCTATTATTGTTATTATTATATCATTATTATCATTATCCTTATCATCATTATTATTATTATTATTATTATCATCATCATTGTTATTATTTGGGGAGGGGGAGATCATAGTCATCAGGTTTAATAGGCACCCGTGTGAGTAGGTTCTCACGACCTCGTATTTTTTTTCTTTAATATTTTTCCCATGTTATGGAAGAAAGAAGAATATATACATCACTGCATTCGTCCTCATTTGCTCCCTCTTTTTTTTTGTCACCAAAACTTGGTTTGATAGACCATAGAACCACACATTCTATTTCCACTTGCAATTTTAAAAATAGGCGGTCGGCAAAGCGAGGTTTTCCTCTACGTCCGCTCATCTTATGAATATGTATGACTACAGCAGCTCTGCAGTAAACGAATGGACACAGCTGCGCGTGTAATCTGATATGTAAGGGTACGTCGGCAAATGTATTTAGCCGCGTCCTAAACAGTCTGCGTACAATGACACCGGACTTGAGAGCAAACGGCGAGCAAACTAAATGACGTACCTGAGCTGCATAACAGTATTCTGCAGTTGTGCAAAATACAATTACATAACCAACGTTCGTTGTTTTCATTTGGGGACGCCAATAATGGCGAACTGTACGTAAATGCCCTTGTAGTCCATATCACGCACACACAGATTCGTGTAACCATCGTCAATACATTCAGTACACGTAACAGGCGGAGGCAAAGGTACATCACAGAACTATACACACAGTGTAGAGTGTGTATAGAGTTCTGCGAGGTACATTGTGTGTGTGCGTGCGCGTCCGCCGGAAGATGTCAGAGATTTCGCTGCACCATCATCTTTAGTATCCCCCAGTGTCTCTGCAAGCTAAAAGATGGAAGATCGAGAAAGCAGGAGGCCAGCGCAGGTTCCGTGAATATCGAAACGCTCGGCTCTTTCGTCACGCACAAAAATGCATTATGCATGTAGCTAATTAATTTTTCTTTTTCGTCCTCGACGTCGACACGGAGGCGGAGAGGGGACGAAACCCGCGCCATTCGATGTAGGATACTCTCCTGCGGCCGACGGCACCGGTCGCAACTGCCCGGAGCCGACGGCTCGGGAGGAGATAGAGAAACCAGCAACGCCGAAATAAAACAGGAAATACATAAGGCCGCGACAACAACAACAACTTCGAGTATTATAGTATAGGATTATCACCATTTTGCATATCTAGAATATATTAAATGCACTTTTTCTAGTTACTAAGAATTGCAGCCCTTTCAGGGAATTGACATATGCAAGGACATATTTAAGTACCAGTATCAATTGTTCTAGTTAAATTGAAATGTGAAGAACATATTTTATAATGACCACAGATGTGCTTTGCCTGTCCTATCTTCTTCCCATTAAAACTATATCTATACATGTATAGATGATGGTATGCAAGATGAAAGCAGAGGATTTAATTTGAGTAATGTTCTTATATCATTGAAACTGTAGACCTATATGACATGAGCAAAATTGACTGAACATTGGATACAAATAATTCATCTTCTTCTCATACTGCACTGCCCATGGAAAGACACAAACGTTTGTGAAATTTTTGGTGACAAATATGGGCTTTGTAAAATACTAGATGATATGGGCTGAAGAAAATGCAAATAACAGCCTTGAGAAAAGGTTAGCTTGGCTTAGTGGCTGACGCCACTCAGCATGGACAGCAATGCATGTGTCTGGTCTGATGATAATCACCAACGGCCATCTTATGTGGCCTGATGCATGCACTCATATGATCTGCCATCCCCGTTATCTGTATTCATATGAGCAAAGAATCTCTATCTCTGCAGAGAGAGAGAGAGAGAAAGGGGGAGGGGAGGACAATGGGAGGGGAAGGACAGAAAGAGAGAGAGATATTGTATATATGCCATATATTTAGCGAGTTTAATTTTTCACGAATCGGGACTTCCAGACAATTTTACAAGTGGTTAAATATGTGTTCATGGAGTACAATACTGAACAGAGAAATGTATGTGTGCATGTCACATTTATGTCTGGGTCTGAGTTGATATTTTCGCATGTTGTTTAATTCATGAATAGCACCCATCTTGCGAAATTTGCAAAAATAAAAACCTCGTGAAATATGTGGCATTTACAGTATAGAAAGAATGCACAGTATCCACAGTGAAATTCAGAGTCTTTTGATATTATTGGAATTGTGCAAAAAAGCCTGAAACAATTACGTTGCTTGTAATAGTGGTATGTTCATAGTCTCGCTTTTTCTTCAATCATATCACTTCTTTATATTCAATTTTCTCCTTTTCTTTCCTTTTCTTTGATAATATTAAATGTTATTTTGCAACAGGCATAAGTATATAGGATAGTTTTACAGTATAAAAGATCGTTTTTGAACTGTGAGGAGGTCAGGTCAATACAGTAATAAGTATTGGTATCAATCTTTGCTTAAGGCTCACCTTTGCATTTAAGAGTGTAACACACACGCATATGCACACACACACACACACACACACACACACACACACATTCACTAATTTAATTGTTTTCATCTGCCATGAGTGTGTAATTGTATTCTAACCTTTTAAATTGCTTCGTCTGTACAGTAGTGCAACAATAGGGCCTATATTTTAACTCAAGGAAATAAACCGTGAAAGTGCGGGAAACCAGTATTCTACTGTAGAGTATGTACTTTCACTCCGAGACAGGAGTAAACATACGTGTACATGAGTGTTATTCATGTCCATCGTACAGGTGTAGTAATATCAGTCGTGTTCATCACTTCATTGGTAGTCTACGCTTGTTTATGGTGGCTTGTACTTCCCCTCTGCTGTATTTGACGTTGTCAGATATCATCAGACATTCAAATAGAGTTACAAGGTCATGGAGATATAGATAATATTCCAGGCAGGGAAAGTGCGGGTGACATTATAAATGTGCAATGATCATATTGTCCAGAATGGTCAGTGGAAATGTCCAATCAGCACATCCCTCATTCCTTGAATTTTGAAAGCTTTTTTTTTTAAGAGCCTTTTTTTTTGTTCTTTTAGTTTATACCCTTTCTGTTGTATTTCTCCAACATCTTTAAATCTTGAAAATCCTTATTTCTGCCATATCCATTTATATATCTCCCTCTCTGATTTCATATGGCTTCTTTCATGTGAAATGTTTGTAACAAGCATTCTTTAAAATGAGGTCAGCAATTTTGTCTGAGATGACTAAATAGCTGATATCTTGTGTGTATGAATGTTATCAGCAAACAGCCTACACATTCCTATACATATTCTCCTTCATTTAATTGCTGACGTAAGACATTTTTTTTCCCAGTGAGAATGCATGCATGTTGCCAATTGCTATGGTACAGTCACACCTTGCTTGCTGTGACAATATATGCCTTCCTGCTCATCATAAATGATGGTTATTATGATTTAGAATGTTCATAGAATAGATCAAATTTCAGGGACTTATGCAATATTTTCTTTTAAAGTTTCAGGAAAAGAAGGATGTGTTTGCTCTGTGCTGCTTTCCAATTATGTTGAGTAATGCAACCTGCGTAGTGAAGGCACAATCACCCCTGGCTGAGAGAGGCACACTGATTTCTCTGTTGTATGGGATTCATGTTCCATGCTCAGGTATCTCATAGTGGAAAAGGAGGGTGCTTTAGGGCCATTCTCACTTGATGGTTCTGCAAGGATATAATTTGCCAATATTTACCCTTCCGTTCACACTCAATCATAGTAATGCAGTTATTCAGCGCTGCTCAAAATCTCACAGTATTGATCACCATGGGCATTTATTGCACACTAGCTCACCCACATGACTCAGTGTGTCCTTTCCTAGCTTTCTACTCAAAGTCTCAGCGTGCTGGAATGTGTTAGCAGGACACAGCTAAACAAAGTGATGGCTCTCATGTGTCTGTAGATACAGATTGTAAACAAGTAGTTGATAGTAAATAATAAAGAAAATAATGAGTTAACCATGAGACAGTAACCCCCTCCCCGTCAAATGATGTCACTGCTCTGTTATGACAACTCTACAGTGATTGGCTGCAGTGTAAATAGTGTATCTGTGTTTAATGTCATTAAAAAAAAAGAAGAAGTTTAGTGAAGATTTGATGTGAAGGCAAGTGGAAGACTTGTGAGAGTTGACCTCATCATTTGCATAAATGTTATTTCGATCAATTGTACTTGGTCGTCTAAAACATATGAAAAATTATTCCATCATTTTTTTGTTTTAGAGAAAATTTCAATGAAACTTCCTTGTATCAGTTTAATATTGCATATTTTTGGTTCTTGTTGTTGAATGTGGAATAGCATCTGGCTTTAAATGTTCAAGTTTCGAGAAAACAGTGAAGTGCCAAAGAACTGATGAAATGCCTCTCGCCAGAAATTACACTTTATAGCTTTCATGAATAAGTGAAGCAAAGGCAAAAAAAAAAGGAAAAGGGGGGTAGAGTTTTAGTCATGACAAGCTAATTTCACTACTTTAACAATTCAAACCTGGTGTTCAGATAAGTATTACTATTAGCCCTGGATTTTAGTACACAGTCTGCATTTGACCAACCAATACCTCAGCCATTAAACTGGTCCATCAAATCTGATCATCAGCTCTTGGTAGAGATTCTTGGATGCAAATTACTTTTTTAATGACTCTATCCCAAGTCGTATGCATGATATGTGAGTATTCCATACAGCACGAAAATGATATGATGCATGCAAAGAAATGCCTTGCTTTAATGTTTTGTATATTGGCTTAGTCCGCATAATATGGGTATACAAGTGTTGGATACCTGGTATACATGTGTAGGTTATATTAACCCGGTTGAGGACGAGTCCCGAGTATACTTGGGCAGGTGTCTATGGGAAATGCGTGTAGTAGCAAAACCAGTCCGTCCTCAACAGGTTAATGTATTTGAATATAGACAGCAGTGGTGGTGACCCCGTAGGGCCTTCAAGGAGCTATCATGCCAGGGAGGACATGAAGTCGTCCATATTCCCAGGAGGGAAGCTAAAAGAGAAAATTAACCTTTTCATTTTTTTTTTTAATGTATAATCTGAATTTTAAGCAGACATGCCAGGAATCTCTCTTTTTTTTGGGAGGGGGAGGGGGGTGGTAGGGAATGCTGAGTCACTAGAAAAGTACATGTTCTCCCTCAGTACCATCATCTTGCAAGATTTTCTTTTTGAAATCTTTAAATCTGCTTAGAATGTGGAAGATATGTACAGACTATAAGAAGATAGAATGACTTCAATTTCTGCATGAGCACTAAATTGAAAACACTTTACTTCGTCATTTTTGTGAACATTATAGGTGCTGTGCAAGAGACTTCCACTTTCATTGAGAATACTGTAAAAGCGATTATTTCTTTGCAAGTGTTTTTGCACTGAGCCAAATAAGATGAATTTCATATGTTTTTAGTTCCACGGAATCAAGATAATCAAGATCTAATAATGGTACATATAGCAAGCTTGTAACAAACGCGCTAGTCTTGTAGTCGCGCATTTCGGAAATTTCCACTTTCACAGTATTTGGGATTTCCCTCAATTTCCAGTTACTCATTGTGTAAATTTGTTTGTAATTATGCAATATCATTGTGTAGTGATGATGAAACACTATATACTCCGCTTGCATTGGCAATACCCGTTGCTTCATTCATCCATGAAATGTTTCTTCTTTGGTTTTTCTGTCAGTAGATAACAATTACCCCTTTCAGTAACTCCTCTGGCTCGGGCCAGGCTCGAGCTAAGTTGTAAAATTTTGAGTTTATGAATGGTTCAGGCCAAAGTGGCCCGTGCCAGGAGTGAACTATTTTAGCGCTGCTGAAGCTAGCAAGAGGCGCGGACCATGCCAGGCTCGGGCCTGGTGCCGATCAAAGAGTTTGTGAATGACAGCAGCGCCAGGCTTGGGCCAAAATTCCTTGGGCGGTCAAAGGTCACAATTACCTGGCTGTGCCCTCCGCCAGAGCATGTTTAGTTACCATGGTAGTTATCCCTTACATGGCCGAGTTCGTGAATGGGTCATCGTAAAAGTAGCGCGGCTCTGCTATAGTTACTGAACGCAATTTTTACTGCTTGGCGCGGGCCAAATTAGCTTGGGCCAGGAGCTGGCCAAAAATGCATGAGTTGCTGAAAGGAGTAAATGACAGTCAGTGGGATATAGGATTTGAGACTGGTGCATGATTGCATTTCCACAAAAATATAAACACAAAAACTGGAAATTTTTAAGATTTTATTTTCAAGCTATATACTTGGGTGACCCGCACGTCGTCATAGTTAATGTTTGCGCATATTTGAATCACATTTCACCACTGAAATTCTTTGAAATCCAACTCACATACAGGAAAAATGCTGAAAATTCTAATGGAATCACAAGCTCACTGATCGATATCGAAAATTTGCAGCTATCGTCGTCAAACACGAACGATGCGAAATAGCTGTGCGCTAAGGAAGGGGCCCGCAACTCGTCACCCGCGCTCCCATAGACAAAGCACGTAAAAGACGTGTGCGGGTGACAGCGATGCTCCCATAGACATACACGTAAAAGATGCGTGCGGGGACAGTGGTGATACTTATAACACGTAGGGTCCTATTCCGATTAAAATTTCCGATTTTCGCAAAAAACTGTTCGGTTTTCACCAAAATTTGCTTGGCCCTGCCAAGTTTCAAGCATACTGAACACAGTCCCGGGCATAAATTTTTGTTCAGTGCGCTTAAAACAATTTTAAGCGGGGTGACGGTATTCGGGCCCCTGACGAGGTGCGGATACCTCGCTATACATGGCAAGTTGAGAGGTGATGATATCATCAACTCACTATTTGCATATTCATATTGATTTTTCAAGAACTCTTGTGAAAATTTGTGAAACTTTTCAAATTCCTAACTTCCCCCTGAATTTCATCCAATTTTAATCAAATTTTCACTGTTGTGCTTGTACAATGTTACTATCTCTTTTCAGACTAAATTTGAACTGGTACAGAATTCCCTTTTAAAAAACTCTTGCTCAAATCAGGCTTGTTTGCTGCAGTAAGAGGACATAATATGGGAGAGAGCAGGGTATTATGGGAGGTCGTGTTTTTGCCTTGTGTTACATCAAATCAATGTATCCAAAGGTCTGTACCAGCAGGTTGTTATCATGACCATCCCCATTTCATAAACAATTTGTTTTGGCCCTCATTCAAATGACTCATATGCAATTGATAATGCACAAATGGGTTTTCATGATGTTGACACTGAGATAAAAAGTTGTTACAAAAAACTTTGCCATCAGTGGAAAGGGTTAAAGTTAAAAATCCAATCCACGGTAAAGTTGACTTTACCAAATACTGTAAAATTAAACAAACAGAGCTGGGGGGGGGGGGGGGGGTGGGGGGAATTAATTGCAGTCAAGCATATTACAGGAAAACTATGTAATTTCAAGTTTCATATGATTTCTCATCACAGTTACTGTATGAGCTGAAATTTTCGCAGTGGTTTTATCGCCTTTGAACCGCGAAAATAACAACACGCGAAAATAAAAACGCACAAATAACTAAGTTCAGTTAGACTCTCGCAACCGCGAAATTAACAACACGCAAAAACGTCCTCCAAGTAGCAATTCGCGAAAATATCTGTACGCAAAAATTTCAGCTCGTACAGTATATCAGGCACAGTCATGCAAATTAGACTCATAAGGCAAAGATGTGATGGCCATATGCTGTAACTCTTCCATTCATTTACACTTAGATGAGCAGAAAGTTTCCACTATTAATCATGAATCGGAACAAATTTTATTGATTATGTTCTGCAAAATATGCTTAGCTATAATTTCCATAACTTTTCTTTTTAACTTGTGGTTTAATTTTGAAAGTAAAACTGTTACTCTGCTCTGTTGTATATTAGTAGAATACATTAGTTGAACTTTGAGGAAGATCAAACAGTCAGTTTCAAAAGTTACAAATTTTTAAAGTTTCAGTACTGCCATCATTGGGTGAGAAGACTATTACGGTTGTGATGTCACAATGTGTTTAATGATATAGAGGATATATAAAGAGAATTCCACAAAATTTCATTTTTTTTTTAAGGACATATTCCCTCAACTTGTATACGGACATACAGTTTGTGTAATATTATTTCCCCTGTTTTCTGAAAGAGGCAAGTCAAGTATTCTTTTTTTATGTGAGAGAAGTGAAAACATCTTGAATTTTCTGTATATTATTTTCTTTATATTGTTCTACCCATACGGATATCACAAGCTATTGTAGTCTTCTCATCCACCGATGGCAGCACAGAAACTTTAAAACTTCATGACTTTTGAACAGATTGTCTGATTTTCCTCAAACTTTCACTGATATGTTCTACTAATATTGCTGCATTCACTCAATCCACGCATACATTGAAGGTGAACTTGTCCTTTGAAGATGATGCAAACAAGTATGCTGGGAGTTCCCCACTCCCCCCCCCCCCCCCCCCCCCCCATGCGCAGCTATGTGTATGAAAGGCAGGAGACATTGTGCGCACAGCATGTACAACGTAACTAGAAAAAGTATATAAATTATATATATATATAGAGAGAGAGAGAGTATACATTATGTATACATTGTATACATTGTATACATTATGGTTATGTGTATGTCTGTAAGCATGCAATTTGATATTGTTTTGAGCACAATTATCTCTATCTACAATGTAGCTCATAAAACTGTTACATACGTATTTATATTTCTCTATGAAGTAGTTTCATGTATATAATCTACATAAAGAGATCTGCAATATGACTTTGTTTTACATGGTACAGTTCACGGTATTGTACAAAATGTATGTGTATAATTCACCATACAGTCTGACCTCAGTTATCCAGTCATTTATCTGGATCTCTTTAAAGATTATGTTGGCATCAGCTGGCTTACAATTTTCATCTTGGTTTCATTCATTTTCATTGCCAAATCTTTTTTTATCATCAAGGACTATATTTTCCTGTGAATGATGTATCAGTGAAACTTTTTTTTTTTTTTGGGGGGGGGGGGATGCATGATAACACATCTTTATACGTTTTGCTGAAGTCATGAGGGAGAAATTCTTGTTCATGAAAAGATGTTAAATCAGTGCCACTTTACACCTACAATGTAGAGCACACAGTGAAAGGCTACATAGAGTCACATTTCCTGCCAACTTGTGTTGCACACAGCAACTACGCTGTACAATAACATGCATCAGGGTACGAAATAATCATGATAGAAGTGTACAGCCCTTTGGCTACCATTACTTGATGGAGTCTATGGCTAGGAGCAGAATTCCACTGATTCTGTTTAGTCATATAAGGTCAGTGCACAGGTTATTTTAGCTTTGTCTCCTATGGACGTGATGGATTTCTCTCATGTTGTAGCATCAATATGAAATCAGGAAGATATCATTTATGCAGACTTCTGATTGTTTAGCAACTATTCTAGGCCATATTTCATAAAGTACCAGACAAAATGCTACTGCTATGACAGCAACCAATCCTCTGTGAATTTGCAACAATTTGCTCCTGCAGATAACAAAATTGATGTAAACAATGATTGCAGACATAAATGAAACTATCCCCTTCGGTAGTGTCAACATGTGTATAATTTGATGCAGATGATGTGTGTGATAAAAGATGGATATTAACTTCAACCCCTCCAAAAGAGGGCAAACTCTTCGTGGACAATTCAGGTTAGTTGGTTGTTGTTGTGGTTTTTTTTAGTGTAATGGTACTATATAGAGGAGAGTATTTTGGTGGCCAACAGGAAAGTTTAAAGTGGTGGTATAGTTTTGGTTGAGACCTAACTTTAGGCTTCTGGCCTTTTTTTGGTAAGAAAATGAGAAACCTCTTATGAAATGTAAAAGAGGATGTAATTCCATGTGGAGTTCAACATTTATTTGATGAAAATAGGTTTTAAAATGGCTGAGATATCCAAAACAGAGCAATCCTAATAAAAGATGGGACCCACCCTTTATTATGATCGCTTTGTTTTAGCTTGTTTTTTTAATGTCTCAGTCATTCCAGTATCAATTTTCATCAAATAAACGTTGAATTCCTTTTAGAATGGTATGCTCTGTACAATTTCATAAGTGATTTCTTGGTATCTCGCAAAAATTTAAAAGCAAAGTCCTCATCTCCACCAGTACTATACCATCCCTTTAATCAAAGCTCAAGGCATCCCAGTACATGCTGTGACAGAATGTTGTGTGTGCAAGAGGATGGGCAGATGATGTGATACTGTGCATTGTGCAATGACAATCTGCAGCCATCTGTTCAGTTTGGTGTAACTGCCGGTAGGAAAGATAGATAGAAAGTGAGGAATGAATACTAGGAAGAAGAGAGATGGGAAGAAATAAGAGATGCGAGGGGGGGGGGAGAACAGAGACACATAGATAAGGATTAACTTAATCAGGGAATATCACTACCTAGGAAAATGAATGTGAGACTACTGTAAAAGTGGATATTTTCATGGGTGTATTTTTTTTTTGAATTTTGTGTGTTTTTAATTCCACAGAATCAAGACATCGCATATTGGTACATAATGCAAGGAAAAGTAATTTTGTGCTTTTATTTTCATGCTATTTTCTGGCTGTGCAAAATGCATGAAAATTTCCGCACTGCGAAAATTTCCACTTTAACAGTATATATGGGAATACTGTTGTTAGGTCTACAATGTGAATGCCTGTACATATGTAGCTGTGAATGATGAAAACTCTACCTCTCCTTTCGGCAGGAGATCTTCTGGTAAAAGGTCATTCTTTTCCTTTTTTAAAAACAAATTTGAATACAAATGTTCTCCAGCTTGAGTCTGAATTTGTCCTGCTCTTGCAGTATAAGAATGTGTTTTCAACAACTTGAAATTGGGTTGTGAATGAAAAGAAAAATACCCTAAAGCAGTGAACAGCCGTGCTACGGTATAATTGCATGCATCCCATTTAAAGGACAAGTTCACCTTCATAAACATAAGGATTGAGAGAATGCAACAATATTAGTAGAACACATCAGTGAAAGTTTGAGGAAAATTGGACAATCGATGCAAAAGTTATGAATTTTTAAAATTTTCGTGTTGGAACCGCTGGATGAGGAGACTACTACAGCTTGTGAGTCATATGCGTACAACAGTATAAAGAAAATGTAAAGAAAATTCAACATATTTTCACTTTTTTCGCATAATAAAAGAGCACTTGACTTGCCGCTTTCTGAAGGCACAGGGAATAGTATTACCCATAACATATGTCGGTAACGAATCAGGGGAATGTGTACTTTTTTCAAAAGATGAAATTTTGTGAAATTCTCTTTATATTTTCCTTATATTGTTGTACGCATGTGACATCTAAGTTATTCATACACTGCAGTAGTCTTCTCATCCAGCGGTTACTGCACAAAAACTTCAAAAATTCATAACTTTTGAACGGATTGTCCGATTTTCCTCAAACTTTCAATGATGTGTTCTTCTAATATTGCTACATTCTCTCAATCCTTATGTTTATGAAGGTGAACTTGTCCTTTAAAACACTGATGATGACCGTACAGTATGCTACCCTACACTTCGTGCTGGTGCGGTGCACTTCCCACGCATGTAATTTTGCAATCATTTTGTAATTTTCCAATTTGGAAGGTGGTCCAGATAGGAGAATCTCCAGTTTTAGTATAATAGGGTTGGATTCTCTGGGGTGATCATTAGATTATGAGAGGAAAGATGCCTTTTATATACAAAGCAAGACAGAAATGTAAATTCCTTCTAGAATCAGTTTTTTTTTTCCCAGTTATATAGCACAGGTAAAAATGTTAACCTGTTGAGGACGGACTGATTTTACTACAACAGGCATTTCCCATAGACACCTGCCTGAATATACTCGGGACTCGTCCTCAACGGGTTAAGATCTAGCAAATGCTATTAGTAGTTATGTGTGTAGCTTTATTACCAAGTCATTTCTAAAGCCACACTGACTAATATCAGATATGTAGCAAATTAATATTCTTTTGATCATACAGATAACACAGCCTCCCCCTTAAAAGAAAAAAAAAACCCAAACAAACAAAAAAGAAACAGTACTGGCATCATCTAGATCCGCACTTTTCGAACTTTTTTTTTTAAAAACCCGAGGCCCTCTTTGGCTACTTTAAAGTCTTTAGAGGCTCAGTTACAAAGTACATGTGTAGATCAAATACAAAGCTTTTTTATTTTTATTTTGAGAAGACATCGCACCCCACATGTGAAAGCTTCGTGGACCATGCACTGCTTGAGAATCACCGGTCTAGACGGCCATCTGCACTTTATGCCTCTAGCACCCATAAAAACTGAAGACAACAGGTTTCCATCATGTACTACATTGTATCTCCAGTAGCTGTATTACCAGTATTGTGCAGGGAATGCTGAATCTTGGAACAAACTTTGGCATCATGGGAATGGCCTTTCTTTGAAGATTGCCATTAATGAGCCCCATACATGAATATTTCTTGTTTCGTGATTATAAAAATGCATTGATCAACATGGCATCTTTGTCACCAGCCATAGTGAAATGTTTGCTAAATATATGCACATCCATTTGAAATAAAAGAAGAGTGCTCAGAAGCTAAGGCCCGGTCACACTGCCCAAAAGTCGCGTAAGCGCATGAATCACGCAAGAAATTTGGTTGTGCGTGCTTGTCTGTCAAGAATTTTCGCTGATTTACACGATGAAAATCACTGATGAATTGCGCAAGAACTACGGAAAGATCACGCAAAAATCACTAACAAACCACGCACTTTCAGCGCATAGGCATACAAAGACCCTAAATAGGGCGAATTCGTGGTTGTGCGCGACGACTGAGGTCCACGGAAAACCACGCATAATCTGCACATAATCACTAATGAACTGCGTATGAATCACACATGATGAACACGATAGCGGCAACATTTTTGCGAACGATCACTGATATTCCATGCATATTTCACGCATTGTTCGTGTAAGAACTACGCAAACTATGCAAAAATTATGTAAAACAGCGCAATACTGCATAAACTTTTACGCGAAGCCGAGTTTTGAGCTGCTCAAAACCTGGAATCCGCGTAAAGCGCCGATCCGGCGCACATCGGTGGACAACTACAAATGTTCCACGTCAGACAAACTCATGAAATCGCGCATGTATCGCGTAAGGCTCGAATTTCTTACGTGATTCATGCGTTTACGCGACTTTTGGGCAGTGTGACCAGGCCTTTACATCTTGTGTAGTCTTTGTGTGTCTTTTCGTTGCACGTAACAGTTATGTAAGGCTTTATGGCAGTACAACATAACTTTATTACTTAACATTGCTTACATCACATGAATATTCATGATAGGGTATTCATGCAATACATGTTGAATACTTATTTAATTGTGTTTGTCCTTTCTTCATTCTCTCCCATGCAGTGATGAGGCAATCAGAGGATCAGAAGAAAGGGGAGGGCAAACACAGAGATGACGGGAAAGTTTCACGGTACTCTGATGACCACGAGTCATGGACCGTCCCCACACCCCAGGAGCGCTTCAAGCACCACACGTACGAGGAGCCACCTAATGTATCACCGCCCATCCGACGGCCGGACAGCCCGGAGAGTTATGTTGGCGAGTCAAGTGATGAGATTAATGGACATTCACCCCCACTGAGCACATCACCCTCGCCTCATCGGCAGCCGTATGGCAGGGACCACCACTCCTCATCACCAATGTCTTCGGAAAGTGCCGAAGATTATCCACCCACGCATTCCACACAGAACCATCGGCAGCAGACACCGCAACATGACCGCCGGCCCACTGCTGAGTATGATAACCCGTGGGAATGGAGCACTAGTAATTTGAAGATGGCCAAGATAGGACCAGGTCCTGATGGACTCTTGGACAGCCCACGAGCTCGAAGTCGCTCAGAGCTGCCAACAACTAGCCGCCTGATGCGCACTAGCCCAGAGTCGGACACACGACCCGGTGATGAATATGACCAGCCTTGGGAATGGGCACCACCCTTGAATAGGAAATTTTCCCAGGCGATCACAGGTTGGTCGAGCATTTTTTGTTTGTAAGGTAGTGCATCAAAAGGAATGAATTTATCTCAATCTTTATGTACTACACTTGTATGATCATACCAAGATGAATTTAGAAGCCTGTGTGTGATTATAATGTGTATTATTGATGTTTATTCTTGTATGAGCTGCATGTATCATAATGTAAAAAGATAACTGTGGAGCAAGGAAAATACAACTTACATTTCATCCACAAGATTCGATATGCCATTCAAGGATTTAGACATTACATAGCATTTTAAACCTACCTGCTTTACAAATAAGGAATTTTCCTCAGTTTCTTCTGTGTCGTACCTCTATTTATCTTGTAGAATGAACAGTAATGATGTCTTTTTAACTCATCGAAAACTTCTAAAAATCATCAAAGTGTCGATGTGGTTTTAGGATTGAACAAAATATGAAGAAACTCAGTAACAGCATGTGAAGTGTCTTTGTTGGTGCATATGAGTTGAGTGCTAGATGAAAGGGGGCATCTTCATCCGTGGTTTTTGTAACAGACTGCTGACATGAAGGGTCAGCTCATCACTTTAGAACAGGTGTCCCATGTGGTACCAGTGTCCTTACTGGCCAGAGATAGGTAGCACTAATTACCTGGAAATTGCCTGGCGAAGTTTCGGCCATATTAGTTACATTCACACGCAGTTGCCAAACTTGAAGTTTAGGTTGAAAACTTAACTGTCGGTAGTCATCTCCACTCATGAATTCACGACGCGGGATCACACGCACACCTAAACTTTTACAACTTACGAGCGAATCCCACTCAATGATTACACCAGAAGTGCAGAGTCTCACCTTGATGACCCTATGCCCATACAAAATAGCACAGCTGGAGGTTGACCAGGATACGAACAAGGAGCGAGGTTCACGCTAATTCACAAGTTTGTTGATTATTGTGTCCTCACAGAGTGAAACTACAAGTGGGGACCCACCATGGCTCTTGGAGAGAGCATAAACCCTAAGATATCTCGTTGTTCTAATCATTGAGTAAACTTTAAGATTGCTAACTTTCAAGTGCGTCCACATGGTGCTAGGCTACAAGCTAGTCATCGAGAGTTAAGTTTTCGACCTAGACTTAAAGTTAAGGAACAGCGTGTGAGCCTAACTATTGAAAAGTTGTCAGGAAAGACTTACAAGACATCCAAGGATGACATGTCACATGATACTGTAAAAGTGGAAATTTTCGCAGCGTTGAAATGCGCAACCAGAAACCAGCGCGAAAATAAAAGCCCGCAAATAACATATGTTCCTGTGCGTGCCGTCTTGATTCCGCGGAATTAAAAACACGCGAAACTCTTCTGACCCGGCCAATCGCGAAAAATTAGTAAAATATCCACTTTTACAGTATCAGAATGTGTAAAAGGCGTGGATATAGTAAGCCGCCAGACGGTGTTAGAATCTGTTGGCATACATGAAACTTACATGAGAGAGGTACAATTGTATTCCACAACTTTTGTAGGACTCCGAGAGGCAACTTGCAGCTTTTGAAATAAAGGGTCGTAGTTCTTTAGTAGAGCATTATGAAAAAAATTTGGTGAGAGCAAAAATGCATAAGCAAAGATGTGATTGCTGTCATATTTTTATACCTTTTATTTTCAGAAAAAGAGAAGCACCATGCAGGGCGAGTCTCACCCCTCCCAGATACCCCATCAAAAGGGAACAAGAAGAACATGAAACTGGATATAAAGACAAGACCTCTGGAAACACACGGGGAGTTTGTAGATGCCACCATCCAGCTCAAATCGCAATCGTAAGTATGAAGATTCCAAGAAATTGGAGGGGTTTTGAGCTGACATAGATATCTCTTTAAGATGTTTTCATTGACAAGTATTTGAATGATTATGACTTGTGTAGCCATAAGTGTTACTAATGATGTATGGTATGGAACTGGGAATCCCTCTTTTGCAGGAAGTCAATACCTCTGATGTTTGATTCTCAAAAGAGAAAATATCACTGATATTTGCAGAACACTTTTGAAAGGAGATTCTTCCAGACTCTGAACAAAATGTTTGTTTTCACTTTAGTATTGATCATATACATCTTGGCATTAGCAGAATTTGTATGAAAATAGAATTTCATTTTACTTTATAGATTTATAGACTTTTATTAAAGCTGGTAACATGACATTTTGCAAATAATTCCCGATCTCCACTCCCATGTGCAGTGCAAGGTAAATAGCTGCAACTTTATCATTCTTTTCTTCACTACTGAGAATTTGCCTCCAAATGGAATGTACAGTGCTAGTAGTGTATGCTTACCTCAGGTATGATTTTTTTTTTCACCAAAAAAAAAAAAGAAAAATAGAATTCTGAGATGTAATTGATAATCAGGCAGGTAGTCATTTTCTTATCCTCATTTTATAAATGTGCAGTACTCTACATCCTTTGGATCTAGCATGTCCATTAGGAGCACTTTAGTAGAGAAAACAAAAAGACAAAACAAAGTGAAGCATTGAAGACTTTGAAACCACAGCTGAAACCAAAATTAGTACATGTTTTCCTCCTAAAGTGTCCAGTTATGACATATGACAGACTCATAATCTACATTATATTGTATGTGCCTCATATCTGTGAATTCCCCCTCAAATTAAAAAAAACCCATCTCCGAGCTCACTACACTTATTTCCTAGTACTAGCAAGTAGGAAAATATTTCACTGGTTTGCCATGGACGAGCTCCTTGGTGCTAGTTTTCTTTTCCTTGAAACCAAACTGAAGATGTTCTTCTTTTGCTTGCTGCAATAAACCCGCATTTGGCCCGTGATTTTATTTTGACAGTAGTGAAAGCTTTGGCACACTCATAGCTAAACTGTAACAGAATGATGATAACAGTTTTGATTATTCCTGTCTGCTGCACATCTTGCCGACAGGGGGGAGTCTGTTGAGGATATGGCTTTAAGGCAGGTTGACATATATTTGTGCTCTGTTGCTAAGCATTCAAAAGACCACAATCCACAACTCGGGTGTGATGACGCATGTGTAGATTACAGACAGATAAAGTAGTTTCAAGCAAAGTGCTACTCTTGAATGACTTCAATACTATTTCCACTAACTTAACCCTAAAAAGACTGGGCTATTTTGGTAGCTCGAAAGACTGGGGGGGGGGGGGGGGGGGGCCTAAAGGGCCCCCCCTTAAGATCTCGGCCGTGGATCGCGCAATCGCCGCGGAAATTTGCACAATGGTAGTGTGCGATGTAATCTACAAGATCGTATATTTAAATTTTCCAAAATAGTCTTCTTTTATTTTATTTTGATTAATTATGCTAATTTATGCGAGAAATCATACGTTTTTATCTAAATCAGTAAACAAAGCTCCAAAAGTGCTCATTTTTGGTCTAGATATTCTTTGTAGCATTTTTAGCAAATGTACTTGAAAAAAAATTCGGTATCAAAATTAATTTCTTATTCATTTTATTGTTTTATGAATTTCTTATGTATTTCTTTGTTTTTTGACCTTTTGTTTTTGTTGTTTTTTTCAGCAAAATTTGTGGCAGACCCTTTTTGAAGCATAATACTACTAAAACAAATTGATTTTAGCCATTGAGAGTAAAAATAAGCATATTTATATGAACCATGTGATAAAACTCAATTTGTATTGACTTTGTACACAAAATCACATTTTTGAGCCATTTTCGGTCTCACGTGCATGTACAAAAAGTTATGTAACTTCAGAACCGTACCCCCGGGCGTCACAAATTTGGTGTCAAAATGTGCGGGAAACTCGAAAGAAAAAAGTCATAGAGCATCGCGGCGAGAGCATTGCGTGTTGCTGAGTAATCGCGCGAAATGTCGAGGGGGGGGGGCCTTTTAGGCCCCCCAGTCTTTTTAGGGTTAAAACAAAGGACATTGGTAATGAGACCATTCATTGTATTCGTTATCATGGTTCATGTGACAAGGACTTCAGAATGCAGAACATTTCAGATTAGATTGGTTGCATTGTAACAGTATATGCATGCCTAATTCAGACATGTGTAGTGGGCATGGAAATTGTCCATTTGTTTCACCGGGATATATATGATGGCTTCCATTTTCCTTTTTTTTTTTTCATATCTAAATGCGTAGATAATGCAGAGTACAAAATGAACACCTGGTGAAGTCATTACATATTTCAGTTTTTTATTCTTTTCTTTTTTAGGTAATTCTCTACACTTTACGCTTCTCATTAATGTATACTGTGCTTTACTGCATTTGCAGCAACTATGTGAAAGAGAACAAAAAACCAAAAACCCAAAAATGGTTCCTAGAAATGAATGTATTTGAAAAAAAAAATGGCTCAAAAATTCAATGCTGTCAAGCTGATGGGAATTAAGGTCAATACACTCAGAAAGAACAAATAGATTTTGTTTGCAGGAATCTAGAACTAGCAGCTTGTCCTCATGAAGATATCTGTTAGGCAATGTCAGTTAACATGTGGTTATGAGTAGATGTACACCGTACATCAATTAGCCTTGCTTTTATTGTCACTCTAATTTATTCATTTTACATTTAATGTCTGATGCCACTGCTTCGGTGGGTGCCAGGTATTGCGTTACCGGATTGTCTGTCCATCGTTCATACCCAGATCTTGTCATGGCTTCAAGTTTAGTAGACTTTTCTTCTCAGTTTGTGGCCCAGATAACCTTTTTGAGGTGTAGATGCACAGATAACGATCAGTTTTGGCAAAACACCTTTTATAAACTCAGAGGCCAAAGGTCAATGAACTATAGTTAAAATGGCATTTTCGGCAGTTACTGCTGTACTTCAGTCTTCAGTTAGCAGTGTTGTAAAATATTATGGTCGGAGAAGGAAAAAAAATAAGGCAATTATTTACATAAGATGATACTGCTTAAAGGGCAAGCTCAGAGGTTATATGTTGAAAAAAAAAGCATAAAAGAAGTAATATGCACTGTAGCTAGGAAGTCCTGTGATGATGTGGTTTAGCGGATAGAGTAGAAATAAGGAAACAATTATTTACATGAATGTGAAGGTGGTGATAGGTCAAAGGTCAAGGCTGAAGGTCACTGTACTTTGACTGAAACTACATTTTCTAGTCATAACTTGAAAATAATGTCCAACACTGATATTGTTCCTTTTTACTGTAATTTGCTTGAAATGAATGCATGAAAATGACTAAAGGCAAGGTCCAAGGGCTGGAAATTTGTTGAAGAGAGTTGCAGGTCAATCCTACAGTCAGTGGACAAGATTAAGAAATTTTTACTTTAATGGAGATTGAGGGCTACACTTTTGGCAGAATATGGTATTTGTGTGAGAAGGCAGATCTAGAGCATCCCATTTGAATACATGTGGCAGTCGGATTGCTCCAGTTTCAGTTTATAGGTTTATTGCTCTATATATCAGGGTAATGTAAATTGTGCAGTGAGGGATCATAAATAGGCCTAAGCCAAGTTTTGTGCATTGTCATGAGATTGTGTTTACAAGTATTGTTTCCATGCTTTTTGGGGCTGTTCAGATTTTTCAGCAATCAAAAGCCAAAGATGTTCATACTATGACCCCGTTTACAGTGCGAGGCTTGGCCGCGGCTCGGCCGCGGCTCGGCCACGGCCGAGCCCACCTTCATTTCAGTGTAAACGCGCAAAAGGCCAAATGCGAGGCCAAAATTGGCCTCGCATTTGGCCACGCTCTGGAGGTGGTCTCGGCCGCGGCCGAGCCCGGCCTTTTCTGAGTGTAAATGCAAACTGGGTCAAATGCACGGCCAATTTTAGTCGGGCTTCCAAACCCTCTGCCTGTACTATTTCGCTGTTCAGGATATTAACCCCCTCAACGTCGAAAACTAGTATAGTTTAAGGTGATTTTGTCCTGCAAAGGATATTTTCCTTCGGCAAAGGCCTTTGCCCGAACTGCGACTTCGTCACCACGGAATTCAGTTGGCAAAGGGTCTGAAAACCAGACAATACCAGATTGCGTTTGTTTACAAGCAGAGTACCACTACAACAAAATATTGATAGGTTTGAATCAAAAGCGCGGCCGAGCCCGGCAGTGTAAAGGGACAAAATTGCGGGGCTCGGCCGCGGCTCGGACCAGCCTTTACTGTAAACGGGGTCTAGCTATGAGTATACGGGTGCAATATGAAGTTATATATATTACATATGTATATAAGCAGGGTAAGATGAAGTACTGACATATGCATACACATGTAATCAATGGCAGTCAATAAATTTGTCATATAGCAGTAACATTACATCTACTTCCATGCACAGAAGCAATCATATGACTGACAACTCACTTGTAGGCTGTGCTATGCCTCAGAGTTACACATAGACCGGTACAGGCAATGAATTACATACCTTGGCTTCACTCAAAAAAAAAAAAGAGAAAAAAAAAGTAATGATGACCATAAACAGATATAAAACAAGTGCTATTAGATTAGAGTCATCAGTCATACAGTTATCAATCATACAGATTCTGATGTACACTTGTTCATCAGTGGTTCAAAGAGAAATGATGCATAGAGTGAGATTTGACATTTTCATTTCATGCATGCCTGACCATGATCACCTCATTTACAACTAGAGCAATATATGCAAGGCTGTAAAGATTGGTACGTTATTGGAGTCCTCATTATGTGAAAGGTGCAAATGAATGCTCTGCAGTTACACGCTCAGTATGGGAAGCAGCTCAGGAATATGCACAGGACATTGACATATGTATTATGTTTTTAAACTCAATTCCGCATTAGGCAGACCATCCTATCCTTGCAGGGGGCCCCTTTGGAGTGGGGCACGGTTTGTGATATTGTTTCAGCTCACATGCCTGCAGTGCATGCCACCTTCATGCTGAACATTTACATTCACATTCACGTACCTAATAGTGCCCTGCCTACAAGCTGGCGTATGGAGTTGAGCTAGCCACCTATTGATCATCGAATAATGATAGCAAAGATCTGGAATGGGATGAGGGGTTGTTTTGTGTGTCATTAATTTGTGAGTGTTTAGTGAGTCATGTAGGCCTAGATGGGTGATCTAAACCTGCATGTAAATGGTAGCTGTTGAAACTCTGCAGTCTCATGTGAAAGAAAAAACAAACAAACAAACAAACAAACAAGAAAACAAACAGAAAGAGAATACTGGCAGTGCAAGATGGTGTTTTATGGCATTCTATGAAAGTGCATACAGTTAGAGGAATCTTCTATGCCCTTCATAATCTCAGATACCTTTTGGGATATGTGTGCCTGTGGTTCGATGTGAAACAAGCATTCATTCTTACAGTGACTCGGCTGAAAATAATAAATAATAAAAAATATGCGGATTCATTATTATGAATATGATACATCTCTCCTCTGTTAATGGTAATCACAACAGAAGTTACATCACTCAGCCAGCTAGATTTGATTTTGTTCCCACAAATTAGATTACAGAATTGTCAGTGTAAGAACAATGTGTTCATAACAAATTGAAGGTGATCATTGTCCATGATGTGACAGGTCTCTAAAAATGTCAAAAACCTCTTTAATGCATGGTTCAATTCAACCTGTGTTAATCATGGATAATATATGTTCCAAATTATTCTACTGATGGGCTTACACAATGTAATATACATGTGATTATCATTTCTCCCCCCCCCCCCCCCCACCAAAAAAAAAATAAATGAATAGAGATATTATAAATATTTTTTGGTAACAAGAATGGGATGTCATGAAGATGTAATCTTAGGATTAAACTACCAGTCATGTTGATCACAAACAGCTTTGACAAAGCACAAATAATCCTCATATTTCCAATGAACGCTCTATGTGAAATATCAAAATTTTATGTCTCTGCCCCAAAAGGGGTTGTGTACTTGCCTGGGCATATGACTAATTGTATATGTCACGTTTTCCAGGATAATCCAAGTCCGGGACAAACAGATTTTAGAATATTCTTTCCATAAACCAGATATTGGCCCAAGATCCAGGAAGCTGTAATGGCCTTGATCCTTTGTCATGTCACTTTATTGTCCCCGCCGAACGAGTTCGAGCAGGGGACTATGAAACGGGCTCCGTACGTGTGTGTGTCCGTGTGTCCGTCCGTCTGTCCGTCCGTCCGTCCGTGTGTCCGTGTGTCCGTGTGTGCGTCCGTGTGTGATCAAAATCTTCAATTTGCTACTTCTCTGTCATTTATGAGCCAATTTTGATTCTGTTTGCTTTATATGATAGCACTACATGGGAGCTTTGAAACTTCTACACAGAATTTCAGTCGTGACCTTTGACCTTGACCTTTGACCTATATTGTACATTTTGCTACAAAATGCTACTCCTTCGCCATTTCTAACCCGATTTCGATTCCGTTTGCTTTATGTGATGGCGCTAGGTGAGGGCTTCAAAACTTCTACACAGAATTTTGACCTTTGACTTCTTTGACCTTTGACCTTGATTTTTTGACCTATATTGTACATTTTGCTACAAAATGCTACTCCTTCGCCATTTCTAACCCGATTTCGATTCCGTTTGCTTTATGTGATGGCACTAGGTGAGGGCTTCAAAACTTCTACACAGAATTTTGACCTTTGACTTCTTTGACCTTTGACCTTGATTTTTGACCTATATTGTACATTTTGCTACGAAATGCTACTCCTTCGCCATTTTTAACCCGATTTCGATTCCGTTTGCTTTATATGATGGCACTAGTTGAGGGCTTCAAAACTTCTACACAGAATTTTGACCTTTGACTTCTTTGACCTTTGACCTTGATTTTTGACCTATATTGTGCATTTTGCTACAGAATGCTACTCCTTCGCCATTTCTAACCCGATTTCGATTCCGTTTGCTTTATGTGATAGCACTAGGTGAGGGCTTCAAAACTTCTACACAGAATTTTGACCTTTGTCTTCTTTGACCTTTGACCTTGATTTTTGACCTATATTGTACATTGGCTACAAAATGCTACTCCTTCGCCATTTCTAACCCAATTTCGATTCCATTTGCTTTATGTGATGGCACTAGGTGAGGGCTTCAAAACTTCTACACAGAATTTTGACCTTTGACTTCTTTGACCTTTGACCTTGATTTTTTACCTATATTGCACATTTTGTTACAAAATGCTACTTCCGGCGGGGACATATGTTACGCACTGCGTAATTTCTACTTTTCCTTGTTCTCTCTACTTCCTCCTTTGCTTTTTTTTCTGTTGCTTCATCTCTCTTGCTCTCCTTGCCTGTTTCTCCCGTCTGGTTTCATTCTCAGGGAGAGTTGTTTTCTTCCTTCCTGGTTTTCTTTGCCAGCATGTGTGCCAACAGCACTTCATGACTGACGTAGAAGTCATATTTTTCTTGTATGCTGCTGGCAGTTGATACTGCAAGTTTCATAGTGCTCAGCAATACATAGAGCAAAAGTTACATACACATGTACAGGTGTATAATTAATGATAAAGCTGTAAATATAGAATGCAAAGAGAGAAGAAGTTAGTGTGCAGTGACATTACAGTCTTTCCTGTCAAGCGCTTAATTGATTCTGTAGTTGCATGTCCTAATTCCTTGTGATTCAAGCTATGTGTATGATAAGCAGAAACTCTTCTTCGAGGCAGGATGTTGTAGAGATTGGATGTGAATTGATGCATGACATCTGATACAGGTGTTCTTATTTCTCTGTAGCCGCAGTATGACATTCAAAGCCACTCAGACTCCAAACAGAGAAGACTTGTGCATGCTTGCAATAGAAACTCATCATTAACAATAACATCTGTCATTCCATACAAGAAGCAGATCTTAGTCTTCCCCAAGGAGAATTAAGACAATTTTTCTCTCATATGAGGCTAAAATAATTGGATCACTTCCAATCTTGATTCATTCAGCCTGAATCCTCAGTTCATTTCTGCAGTAGATAGAGTGGAGAACAATTCATCATGGGAATGTCTTCAGTTGCAAAGAGGAGTATAAGGAATGTCAATCTCGAGTATACTCAGCTGGTAGTAATGATTAATGGATGTATACATGTACATGCAGCTTGAGATCCTATGAACGATGGTGTTGGAGATCAATTAAACACATTATTTAGTGGATATGTACAGCTACCAGCACTAGTACCAACTTGAAATCACTCACTGCAGGTCTCCTATGTCTCTTATGTACAAAAGAAGAATATTGACTTTTGTACTTAGACCTCAAATATATTCCATATCTATCTAGTGACTGACAAGAGACTAATGAATACTTTTTATTAGAGATATAAGAGCTTTGATTACATTACATGTACTACTGGCACAGATATTACATGAGAAATCCAGGTTGCAATCTTTTTCAGGTCTCCTGAAACCTCTTTATGGAGAGATCTCATTGGGTGTAGGCCTGTGTATTTCTCTTGAAAAGCTAGGATCATCCAATCCCACATTTTATACCCATTTCCAAAGCACAATTAGCTACAATGTTCATTTTCTCGAGTATATCAAAAACAAACAAAATAATAAATAATAAAAATAATGAGAAAAATATGATTAAAAACAAAACATGCATCAAAGTTCAACGTCATGTCCTGGGGAGGTATGTGAACTGTGACTATGAGAGTCCAAGCATGGGAAATGTTTGACATAAGGACAGCTCTTTTTGTTTGTCAGTAAAAAATTCAAGACTTTGTATTCACAGTCTTGGTAGATATAACACTGTATGAAATCTATAATCATACTTAAAACTACTACAAGGTAATGCAGACATTTTGTCTTTACACAACTGGGATGTGCCTGATCAGTTGACTAAAAGATAAGAAATTCAAGGATAATGATAAGCCTTTGCCTCTCCCCATGAATTTGTCAACTTATTCCAATATGTAATATGGCAAATATGAGATTAACTTTAGTAGACTTATCAATGGCTTTCGAGGACTCATTTTGCAAACAGGAGTCTATTAAAGTATTTCACTTTCATTTCTTCCAGAATGATCAAGAATGCAGGCTTTTCACAAGACATATGCCGTTGTAGTGTTAGAAGTTGAAATAGTTTCTTTATTGTATTATGTATTGTGATATGATATGATATTTTATATACACAACATGCACACATGCATTTTTAAATTGTGCAGCAGTGCCTGCTGTATGGTTGTAGCATATTTGCAAGTTTTTCCTCATTGCATCTCATTTGCTTTGCATTATTTCTTCTCCAATGACTACTCACCAGATGGTACCATGGGAAGCTGTCGAGATCAGACGCAGAGAAGAAGCTGAAGTCATGTAGAGAAGGCAGCTATCTGGTTCGCCAGAGTGAGAGTGCAGCTAGGGACTACTCACTCTCATTAAAGTAAGTACCATGAGGTGGCCAAGCAGCCCCTCCCCTCCCCCCCCCCCCCCCCCATCTTGAGACACATTCCTACTCAAGCTGCTCTACAAACCACACTGTCAGTGTAGTTGTATATGGCTGTTAATTTTGACCTGTTAATAGTGACACATTGGCATTAATCAACCTGCCAGTCCCAATAAGGTATTATTTCAGATTATTTTTTTCTCCTGGGAAGGCTATCTAAGATTTTGTTAAGAGAGAGACACACAAAAATAAAATCCAATTGAGAACATTTTGAATTCTTTTAGTTTGACATGAGGAGTCATTTACTAATAGATACCATTAAGAAAATAACAGATGTACATGTATGTAAACTGTACTCTGTGGACAAACATAAACCTGGGTCTGATCAGATGAATGCATATATTGAAGTTGCATATTTGTCCATTTCTTGTCCATGCAGGAGTGCTAAGGGCTTTATGCACATGAAGATCGTCTACAAAGAAGAGGGCTTCATCTTAGGAGAGTTCAGCAAACCATTTCCCAGCATCATGGACATGATTGGCTACTACACCCATCACAAGCTGAACATCAGGGGGGCGGAGCACATGGCGCTTCTCTACCCAGTGAAGGACCAGTTACTATAGAAGGCCCTTTGGCCTTTCCCTCACCCTCCTGCTGATAGCGGCCACTCTACAACCCCTCCTTCATTCCTCTCCTCACCATCCCTTACAGGAGCTGTGCTATGGACTAGAGAGTAGATAATGTATCTAATACACAAGTCATCATCAGAATGCAGGATACAGCTTTGAACTTGCCTCGGGTACATAGAGCTCAAGATTTCCTTTGCAAGAAGCGTATGCAAATACCCCTTTCCAAGAGCTTCTGGTGACAATGAAGTATAGAGGAAAAAGAAAGCTTTCTTAATGATGTGGAGATTTTCTTTTCTGCAGCTCACCATCCATCTTGTGATAGATGGAACCGGTAGAGATGGGGAGAATTTAGCATCATGGTTTATTGCAGATGCAGCATATCTTGCTGTTCCTCACTATCCATCATTCTGCTTTCTTAAAGGACAGGGTGTACATAATTATAGTACATGAAGGACTGAATGCTGTTGAGTTGTTTTCTCTCAGTGTGACAGGCCCTTGTGTCAGTATCCTCACATAGACGTGAAAGTATAATTCGATATCAGCAAAGAGACTGTAGACAGTACCAGCTCCAAATTTGTGGTGGAAACAGTGAAATGCAATCGTGCAATTTGTGTGTGGGAGACCGGCTTCTCATTTTCCGGCAAATGATCACACACGTACTCACATATTCTCACTCGCTCCCCTTCTTTTTGTCTCTTTGATTTGTGGGTTGTTTTTTTTTTTGTGTGTGCATTTGTTGTTTTTGTTGTTGGTTTTTTTTCTCTCTCTCGTGAAACCACATTTTCTTTGTATATTTATGCCATGAATGCAATTTTCCTCACTACTCTGAGTATCTATTTAGAAGGAATGGAAGAAGCGCTGCGGATGCATCCAAAAAAAAAAAAAAAAAAAGAGAAAAACATTGCCAAGCAGTGGGAGAAACACGGCGGTGCTAGCCATGGCTATATTTTAGTAGAGCCCAAATGCAAGCTTTTCTTCCTTTCACTCCAATTTGATTTGATGATGGCTCATGGTAATGAGTAGAGTATAAGAAGCAAAGATGGAGAACAGGTTGGCATTGAAATGTATGGGCCATTTCTTGCATTTTCTTTACTTTCCTCCGGTTAACTAGGTGTCTACTTGTCTTGTTGATGAGGAATAGGGGCCATATTTGGTATACCCGTTAAGCATATTTTGGTGAGAAAATTTAAATAATCATTATTCTGTCAGAGTTAGGGCAAATTAACGTATTGTTGTATAACATCCAACACATCCATACATAAATGCTTACAATGTCCTTGCACCCAAACATTCATATACTCTCAACACAAAAGATTGCAAGTCACATGCATTTAACAGACCTACACACTTTCTTTTTCACATTGGTATTTGTGTATGCAATTGTATCAGGATGCAAACACATACACACAGTATTTTAGATAAAGACTGATGTCAGCTCTTGTCTGATTTAGACTAGGTGATTCTCATATTATATATAATGCTATATAGATGAAAAACACATATGAATTTTCCCAACGTAGTATGTTCATAAATGTGTTCATAAATTTTGGTAGCATTTTCACTTATGATTTGATGAGAAAAAAATTTGTCAAATTTTTATTTTTAATTGTGATTTTTACTGTCAGCATTAGAAGCATTTTTTTTCTTAAGGAAATATTGTGTGTGAGAAAATTGACAGTTTTCTTTTTTAGCTAAAAACTTTATTGTACACATTATTTCTGTTCTTGTATTATTTTTACGAACTGACAGAACATGCTAGGAACAACAGGTGTGATTTTTCAGTACACAGGAATTAAGCTGCATTAAGCTTTAGGACTAATTTATCAACTGTTGCCTCTTTCATTTGATTGGGACCGGCCTTTTGCTGAGAGCTGAATCTAGAGCCTAGCAATTTCAGGCTTGAACATAACCTCTTCTGATGTCAAATTATCCCTCTCCTGTTTCATACCTTGTGTCTCTCTGAGCATTATTGAACCATCCAACCTCAGTCTCAGTAGAGTCTCATAGTGTGACTTCATTCCCTTTCTTTCTCTCTCCTTCTCCTAGTAAATCCCCCCCCCCCCATTCCCTCCACAGGATAAGTGACACCACTTCTTCTAATCCAAGGGTTGACACTGCTGTACCTTGCACATTGCTGAACAATGATGCTTCAAACGAAAGTGAAATTGAAGATGTAAGAATCAGATACATAGCAAAAACTTCATATGGAATACTCCATGTTGAGTGTGACTTTGTAATTCAGTCAAACATACATCCTCTCTTGGCAAGGAATATGGTCTCATATAGTGTTACTGATAGAAACTTGCACCATTCATCAGATGCAAGTGTTAATAATGTACATCTTATTGCATTAATTATCTATATGGCATAGTTTGCATGAGTGAAAATACACATTGTTGTGAAATGTACAAACACAGCAGTCAGTGCAAAATTTTGTCCAAATTTGCTTAATGAGTACAACATAATAAGAACATAGTAAATGCATTCCAAGTTACAACATCATACAACATAATATCTATAAAATAACCATTTGTATATCTTTGTGCTTTCAGTTAAGTGATACAGTTTTGTCATACAGGTGATTAAAAAACTATCCAAAAACTGCTTAAGTGGTAAAATGTATAGTAGTTTTAATTTTACTCATTGATATAGAGAAAAATTACAAAATGAAGTAAATTTGGCATTTAACCATTTGCAAAGTAAAATGATATGGGCATGTGTGATGTAAGAGTGGTTATTAGTCCCTGTGATTATGATTGCTGTAATAAAGTTAAGTGAGATAAGCCACTTCATTATATGTGCTGTAACCCATGGCATGAATCACTGGTGTGCATACCAACATGGCTTTGCAATGATGCCATTGGTTTCCCATGACATTTTCTTGTTATTTCTTTGACCTATAAGGCCTTATAGCAGATGACTGTAAGCTGCACCACATGGAAACATGTATTACACTGAAACAAATGCTTTGAAAAGTTATTCTTTCTGATAAGTGGCAGCATAAATCCATGCAACAATGGCTTCCTGTACCATCTTAATTCTTTTTCTTTCTTTCTTTTTTAGATAACTCTAGCATAAGAAATACCTGCCATCTTTCTTTAACCCTCGATAAAGATAACTTTTCTCTTTTTCAGAGATTAAACAATTTGTTGTTTTAATCCTCGAGATGCTATGATTGCATTGAGCACTCATCCTGTTAGATTTTGATATTTTATTGGAATCTCAACAACACAAATACATTGTATCATTTTTTTTTTCTGATGCCTGCTGCATTATTGTCCCTTTGACGTGCGAAGTGCCATAAAAGAAAGAAAAAAAAAATCAATGGAACGTTAAAAATCTCTTCTTGTCTTGAGAACAATATTTTTTTTCTTTTCTTTTAAATAAATACAAGGAATGCCTATCACAAGACAGTCTTTAAAGTGTTTTGGAGTTGCTATAGGAGTTAACTGAATATGGCCCCATGTTAATCTGCCGTAACCTTGGATCAAATGTTTGGAGGTTTTAACACAGGCTGTCTTTATTTGTTAGGATTATCCCATAGGTGTTTAGCAATAAGGATGACTACTGTTAAGGCACAGACTCAGATTGGACATCCATTGATATAACAATGCATTGTTTTGTCGATGTCTTAGAATCCTAATTATTGAGCCTCAGGTTTGAATGCATACACCAATCTGTGCAGCACATCCAGATGTGTGGGCAACCATGATTTCTGCTTGCTCTTAGTGCACATACCCTGTAGATAATTGTCTCCATTATGAATTTGTTATCGCAAGATATTGAAACAAGATTAGCTCCATAAGATTCCTCTGTAGTGTGGAAAAAAAAATCAAGGAATGTGTTGAGCAAAAATCTATGTTCATTTAGAGGTGATATTTGATTTGTCATGCATTTTAAAACATCAGTCAACAGACAGTCTGTTAATCATGGTATCCAGACAGGTCATGTGGGAATACTATTTCCCACCATGCATTAATTTAATTAATCTCTCTGCCTGTTGGACAAAGAGGATAACTGAAAGCAGGAATTAACAGCTATGATGTAAGCTGTCAGTACTGCTGTAGTCACCAGGCAGCTTTGCATACAGAGAATCTTCCTCTTGGCACGGCCCCTTATGTTATTTTTTTCTTTACTATGTTGTGCTGTAGATTTGCATAGTTTCTGCTGGTCAGTGCCCTATGTCAAGGAATTCTGTGTGCGACTGCAGGGCTGCAGTTTGCAGACAGTCATCGTGACAGTGAGAGCATACCACTTAGTCTTCACAATCGCTCAGGCTGTGAACTCAGCCCCACTTAGAGTAAAATCTACCATTCTGCAGACGACTCTTAATGAATTCTATGCAGCCAACACAGATAATTTGTAATGTAGATGCCAGAGAAGTATGTTTTCAGCGCACTTCAGCTTCGGAGATTGACATTTTTTTTTTTTTTTCTGTCTCCACTCTGGCTCTTCATCGTTTTTTCTATTCCTTCTTCCTGTACCTTCTCCCGCGATTGATCCCTGTTACATATGAAGTGCATAAATCCTTGTCTCAAATCTTCACCATCTCATGAGGGGAGTGTGTGCTGTCTTGAATTGTATCAGTTTTTACATGGGATACATAGAGAAGGTTGACATGAAAGTCGTGATTTGATTGTGTGCATTGGTGAGGAATACTTTTTAGTATATGTATATATTTGCTCTTGGTGTGTGTGTGTGTATGTGTGTGTGTGTGTGTGTCTGTGTCTGTGCAAATGGATTATGGCCGCTGTCGTCACAATCTTTTGCTTTTAAAGATGGCAAACTAGAGTAGTGGGTAAGGGAAAGGAAAAGCAAATATGAGTGCAACAGATGACATATTTGAATGCATATACAATTTTTACCATTTTAGAAAGAGCACATAATTTTTGAAAGAGAAAAACACGGCAGCGCTAAGGTTAAGTAGGAGAACACGGCAATCAGAACCCTCCCCCCCCCCCCCCCCAAAAAAAAAAAAAAAAAAAAAAAGTAGTAGTGCACTGCACTGTAAACGTTAGGATAGCCATGTATGTTCACATGGCTCGGTCGACACTCCTTGCAATAGGTATATACAACTTCACACAAACTTATTAGTGATCATATATATATAGTGTTTACATTGGCCTAGAAGCAAGAAGAGTGAGTGAATAGAGATTCAGTCTTGTCCGTTATGTACACCTTACATAGATTACACAGAGCATGAGATGTGCTAGAGAGGACTTTTATTGTTTGTTGATTTTTTTTTTTTATCATTTTCTATTTTCATAGAGTGAAAGCAATGCATAGAACCTTCAATTCACATGTTTTGGTTTCGTAGTAGAACCAAGAAAACATTATTGATGCTGACAGAAGTCAGACTTTCTTTGTCTTTCCAATCAGATGGATTTGACATTGGTGCAAGTTAGCCCGTTATCTTACTCTTGTGCAATGTACTGGAAATAAACCCAGTCATAAACATCACGTTATGTGTCATGGTGCATGGTTAAGCATTTCTCTAAGTGGATTTGCCTGTGTTGATGTCTTTGTTAGGTTTTTGTTTGTGTGTAGATCAGGTGGGCTGATCTGTATTTGTTTCAGTCTCACAGTTTTATTTATTTGTTTTGTATGTCATTGTAATACTTTACCATGTCAGAGAGCCATGATGTGGTGTGTTTGTACTGTTCTTAATTTGCTTTTATCACAAAAATGTTCAGCATTTTTTGTAGTGATCTGTGTTTACTTCAACATGATTTATTTGAAGTTTCATCAAGATGTGCAGTAATTTGTACCATACAAATTCTCTACAGATCTAATTTTTGTAATGCTCTTTCAGTTTATGAATGTACATAGACCTTCATCGGTGTTATTTCCCTGTTTTTATTTTTGTTCTGTTTTTTGTTCTGTGATGCTCCATGTTTGCATTCATTGAATTCTTGTGCACTTCTTGCATGAGAAGGGACAGGCCTTACTTTAAATTTCTTGTGATGCATTGAATTTTTGAATGATTTACAGCCATACATGTATACTTTTGAGTTTAGTGTTCCAGGGAATATCTTTGCTTCTGGGCAGATAGTTACAAAGGAAACAATTTTTGTTGTATCTAATTCTTGCAATATTATTGCATTCTGGATTATTTTATTTCCCATGAAATTCCACAACCCTATTATTTCCATACTCAAGCTATGGATACTGATAGTGCAAAAGACTTTGACCACTTTAGATATTTCCCTTTGCTTCAGACACTGTCAGTCAGTGGTTGAAAGATTTTACAAATACCTGTATTAGGAGTATACTCATCCATTATGAGTTTGAACAGATTAGTTTTGATATCAATGCTAGACTTCTACATGCAGAAATTAGATATGAGTGTAGGTTGTATATTCCCCCATTTAATAGGCAATGGTGCTGATGAATGTGGATGCTAGCTGGTATTTTGATTCAACAGAATGGAGAACTCTGGAATGTGTTTGCCTTTCATTAGAGCCCAATTTAAAGATAGTGTTGTTTCTTTTTAATGGAGTTTGTTTGATACAGGGTTGGCAGTGTTGATGACTGCATCCATAATTACAAGTACATCAAAGAAAGACTTTATTATGTTTTAAAGAGTCACATCATAACATCTAGCTTAGGTCTGCTGGTTGCAAAATCATGATAAATCATGTTCATGGCTAAATGCACACCATTATATAAAAATGTTGCCACACATGTACTTAATCTTTTCTATTCTGCCTGATATCTGATCATGAAACCAGGAGAGGAAAAGAAAATGGTCTAAGGTCTGAATGAGATATTACTTCTTTGTTGGAAGAGAGGATCATTGGGTGCAGGGTGGCTTCAATATAGAATCCTGCCACAGACACATTATTCAATTAATTTCAGTTCAGTTGAATCAGGAGCTTTCGCTCAGTAGAGAAGCATTGACTGGTGTAGTATCAAAACTAATTGTCCTTGCGTCGAAACTGGAACTAATTGGACATACAGTATTTGTAGCTGTGTATCTTGGCACACACAAATACTGTATAGCATGGTGACTGTTGAGGTAAGCTGATGTAGAGCCTAAAGTCAGTGTCCATGGGTTGGATTCCCAGATTCACAGGGAAGATCAAATTTCTTCAGAGAGCCATGTATGCGACAAGTTCTACTGACATGCCAGGCCTAACATCAATGCTGTCAAAACCATGTCATATTTTGGATTGCTGTTCTGTACGTAGGAAGGCTTGCCCCAATTTAGGCACATGCATATTGACTTGACAATAATTCTTTGGTGGTCATTATGTACCAAGAATATTTTATATATTTTCCCCTTCTCAGTTGCCCTGTTGATAGTCACCCTTTGTTTAGCTCTAATTTGTCACTGCTTAATATTCCTCACATATAGTGTCTAGGCTGCAAGCTCCTCTTGGCATAGCCAAAGTCAGTTCGACCTTTGGATTGTAATTTCCTGTGATGGTTAAATCAAATTTAGGACAAGCATTTGTGTCTTTTGAGAAGATATTTTGGTCCATATTATATCAAGGAATACTGGTAGGTTGCTGTCATGATTGTTAAACATAAGAAGAAGAAGCAAAAATCCATACTGACTTAGCAAATATGTGAAATCGTTATCCAATAACTAAGTATTACCGTTTGCAATGTTTTCTGTGTTGTTTCTTTGTCGGCCAGTCATCAGTGGGTTGTTATAGTATGTTCTTTATAATAGTTGGGCCCAGAGGTCGGTAGCAAATGCTACCAGAGTATTATTTTATCAGAGCACGGTATGAAGAAGGAATTGGCCCAAATTAGTTATGAGATTTGATAGGTTCACTTCTTTACCTCACTGAGCGATACTTGCAAATCTTGTAGAGATAATTGCCTGTCAGATATTTTATTTGTTTTGTCTTTTGTATGATCTGGTGCTCTTTTAAATTTGTCAGATTTATGATACCAAAAAGAAAATCATGGACATGTAAAATTACTGTCTTGAGTTAAATGCCTTATGTTTACTCCTGTTTGATTATCAGTTGTATTTAAAGTGGACTTTTGTTCTGTGCTTTGTGGTACATATTGCAGTAGGCTAAATAACACAAATCATTGTAGAGTAATTTGTGATTGATGAACAAATCCTGCATGTACACTGTAGCTGTTAATAGCCAGGCCATGTGGGTAAACACAGAATAAACTTAGTGGAGTACTGTTGATTTTTTAGGGCTTCTGGATAAGCTCACATCTTATGTTTGCAATGATCTAATGCACAGTACATGCCTTTATGATGTAATGTTGGGAGATGGCGCTGTAATGTATGGTTGCAAAACTGTGTTGTGGATTCCACTAGATGTTTGTTTCTCATTCAGTATTACTCAATATTACTGTTGTGTGTTTTTTGGTATTTTTCAATTGTGATCTTGTAAACAATTCATGTAGCATTATATTCAAGACTTTGTTCTAGGTGCATCACTGGCTGTAAATTATCATGTTCTGAGTTCTGTGAATTGGTAATATAAAGAAAAAAAAAAACAGATGGCAAAGAAAAATATCAAGAGATAGCCACCAACATAAAATACAGTGTCAAAACCATTTGAACTGTTAATGATGTGATGTACAAAAGAGTAGCAATGAAGCCTAAATGTGGCAAATATTTCACATTCTGGGATATTTCTTACAAATTAATACAGCCAGTCCTCCTTAAATCTGGTATATTTTAGCATAAATGATCACGTATGTGAGCTGTTGGACTAGCAGTGATCACTATTGCCATCATTTCTATGCTGTTTTCTTTTCCTAAACCTGGTTGTATGAAACTCCTATAGGACCGTGTGTAATTTCAGTAATTATATACCATGCAGACAGTATACATTTTCTCCATAAACTTTTTTAACTGTTGATCTATGAGTTGGAAGTACTTTATATCCATCCTGAATATGAAGTTTCAATCAAAAAGATAAATAAATAGTGCTACTTCTATCTTGAACAGATTGATGAAACTGTTGAAATGGCAACAGGCATAACTAATAAAGCTGTATATAGTTTGAACAGATGTGTCAGGAAGGGGAAAAAAGTTTGACATTGCTGTTGTTATATGTAGAGCACATTTGCAATAAGTGGGCATGCTAATAATGTTGGTGAGTTATTCAGAGTGAACCAGTCATATTATGAACACAAAATTTTGTATATGTAAAGATGTATGACTTACTAAGCTGAAAAAAAATTGACCTTCATCTTTGTATCTTGAATGTGAAATTTTGTTCGCTCACATCGTTTTTCGTTATAAATTCATCCAAGCATATGAGATATTGTCATGAAAAGGAAAAAAAAAAACCTACACACAATGTGTATTTTTGTGTAATACAGTTACCAGAATATATATCAAATGACATCTGTAAAAAAGTTCTAAACTATATATAGAAAAAAATATGAGATATTGTGTGGTGTTCTGTCTATTAATAACTATGTTATGACTTGTTGACAGCCGAGACTTGGTGGATTTCTCTCTCTTTCTTTTTTTTTTCTTTTTTGTTACGTCAACAATTAAACAACTCTGCTGTGAGAAAACGAGCTGTTTGACAATGCCTGTTGCATGTTTGTTATGTTCTAAGATCATGTTAAATACCAAGAACAAACAGCAAGATAAAATAGGGAGAGATCAGGGGGAAATGAGCTTGAAGAGAAAGAGTTTAGATGTAAGAAAGTGAGCACATAGTCGGTCGGAAGGCATGGAGGAGAAGAGAGAAAGATGAGGAGATAGAAGAAGGAATGGAAAGTGAAGACATATCGAGAGAGAGAGAGAGAGAGGGAGTGAGAAACAAATGGAAAAGGAAGAGATGTGAAAACAAACTCTAAGGAAGCAGAGAGGATGAGAAAAGACAAGGAAAAAGTTACAGATAAATGGTGGAGAGGGAGAGACTCACATACTGAATTATACAGTATGCGCTGTTATTTGTGCAAATTCGGGTGGATATTTTCGCGAATGAGGTCTTTGTGGACATTTTCCCGTGATGTTTTCGCGAATTGACACCGAGGCCATCATGAGTGCACTATTACTCAAGCACTCAAGGGGTGACATTTTCGTGCATTGTTAAATTCGCAGTCCAACAGTAATTTGCGACATTCACGAAAATAGCAGCTTATACAGTGGTATTTTGAATGGTAAGGAATGGGGTATCAGGGAATATTACATGAATCGAAGATGAGGGCACTATTACATGGCATTCCCTGAAATAAAGCCATCCAGTGTAATCATTATTATCTATAATCAGCAAGAGAAGGTACAAAGTGTATAAGAGTACCATACTTCTACTACACTTTGAAGTTGACTCTGCACTGTAAAAAGGAGTGACTTGCACTTGTAGCAAGAGATTGCAGGCTTGTTATAAGAGTTTGTGCACTTGGCACTGTGTAGCAAGTGTTAAGACAAAATAAGGTGCATTTTTGCATGGCCACTGATAATGGTAGCCTATGGGGACTTGTTACATTTAATAACAGATACTGTGTAATGTGTTTCATTAAATACACTAGATATTGCACATGAAGATCGAGCAGACAAGGATGGTCACATTTTAAATGCATGGCTAAAATGCCATTTATAGATAATAACAACAGATTAATGTCTTGGAAGGGGGTTATGTTTAATATGGTGCACCTTTTATCAAACAGGGTAGAAGAGAACCCTTCTACAAATGTACTAGCAGGATTTATATTTCACCTACAAAGATTCTAGCTATCCGATTGCTCATCACGTAACTTGCAGTTAAAAGCATCATTGCAGGCCATCGCTGCTTAAGCCATGCAATTTTGTGGAGCAAAAATGCATATTGCAAAACTGACACCAATGCACATTGACTCCCATGTTAAACTCATGATCAACTCATAGCTGTTTGCACCATTGCACACCTCTGATGTCACAATAAACATACCTTTGCCGCATTCAATCAGATACAAGCTCGCACTCAGTCACTCATTTTACTGTCAATAAATTCACCCGATATGTTACGCCTATGACTGAATGTACTGTATCACCCATTCAGCTTTCATGAAAAAATGGCTGGAGTGTCATTTCTTTACTAAATTAAAGAATCGGTGAAAACCACATCTGTTGATGTCTGAGGTGTTGTATTATACAAAACTGACACAGTACATTCTGCTCCCAAATTATTTTATTAGCGAGTGTCAAAATTAGATTTACACCACCTATCCATACTGTGCCTTGCAGAACCACATGTTCGAGAAGTTTAGATATACAGGGTCATGCATGGTTCATAGAGGAGTGATTAAGGTGCAAGTATCCCATGAAAAATAATACTGTTGAATGAATAGGGGAGTATACATGTATTATTCATGGGAACTGATATATTGTACATTGCACTTCTGTTTTATTAATCGTGGGTTCTGATCATATGGGTTTGGTCTGATGTACATGTATGCTCTTGCCTTTCCTTTGCTAAGTTAAGATTAGTTCCATAAATGGTGTTACCATGTTGCACTTATGTCATGATACACCTGTAAGTTGAAAAAATACCCCAGGGAAATAGCAAAAGACAAAAAAGAAGAAAAAAAAAACATTATCTCTAGTTTTCAAAGCAAAAAGATGGGTGATCTGAATCTATGGGTAAAGCAAGAAAAAAAATGATGTTGCCTACCCTGACATCATGGTCCGCCAATTTCTGTCAATATTTCTTTGTGGCCACAAATACACAATAATAAGTAGAGAACACAACATAAAGCACGAACAATCATTCACAATCAAACGATAAAAAATTTATTCATGAACTGACCTTTTTCTTATGCATAACACTTGATCATCGTATTTTGTTTGCTAAAAACATGGATTATGAAGTATGACAATCATACTGGTTACCCAGGGGAAAAAAATAACTAAAAAATGGCTTATTGTTTGATACTTTTTAAATGCTGCAATGTGATATCACACCCCTTTGCAGGCAAGTGATTTCTCACATAAACACAGAAAACATACTAACAAAGAAATAATAACGTGACAATCAACAATTAATAAGTGATCAGCTGCTCATTCATTTTCATCCATTATAACTGAGTGTAATAGCAATCAATTGTCTTAAATCGCTGATCTTTTAGAATCATTGCAAGTCTTCTTGGCACATCATCTCCTCCAAATGCTCATTAAAAACTTCTGGCTTCTGGAATGTACTGAGGGACATTTTAAATTTCAGAAGTACAGGCATTAACCATCAAAAAATTATTGCAATGATTAAACAGCAATATTTCTGACAGCTTGTTTGGAGAGCAGAGGGCAAGTGCCACAAACTTCAGGACTCCCTTTTACTAAAGGGCTGGAGAGTGAATACACAATGAAAGTCAACATTGTCAAGCATGTTTCAAATTCTTCATTTCAAAGCATCATAAGCAGTGACACATTTGACAGTCAAATGAAAATCGTCCAGGGAATTATTTGGCAATTCACTGAAAGTAAAAACACTAACCTACTTGTAAATGCCTACACTAATTATCGCCTCAATTGCATTTATTATCGTTCCTCACATCAGCAATTTCTTCTTTCCCTTAATATATACGTACACCTTAATCAGAAAAGAATTGACTTTCATGTCACTTCAGATAAATGCTGACCTAAACTAACGCTTAACACTGGAGCTGGTCTGATGGTCCCAAACTGGCAATAATCACTGTCGGGCCAGTAACTTTTCAGGAATTACCAAATTACTAGTCTGACATGACTGGTAAAAAAAAAGGAGAGAGAAGGAAACATTGTCAGGGCATTTGAAAAAGAAAAGAGAAAGCTGGGTATCTACTGGTATGACAGGGATACGTTGGACCAGTAGGAAAAATGAGTTCGTGCCGAACACTGCCTACACCCACATTAATTCCTCACTGCATGTCAACAAAACATAGATTGCGAAATATCATGCACATCTGTAAAGACATCCCGTAATACTGGAATGGTTAGAATATGATTATCTTCAATGGCTGCATTCTCAACCATTTATACTTCTCTTTTTATTATAGTGCAACAATAAATTAGTCAAAAACAGTACTTCAGAATTTTGGGAAGCTGAGAAACCCAATTTGAGATGTCAGAAAATTGGGTACTTCCTTTTTTAACATGTGCCTTTTAGGATGATAAATGCCTACAAGAATGACATAGAGTTAGAAGACATTGATGGAGCATACAACGAAATCCCTGGCATTATCTACCAGCTCACAGACAAACATATACAGATTTTCACAAAGTTCTGTATGTCACAATGTTCTATGATTTACACAATGAAGAGCTCATAGCCCAAGTTTAAAATGCAAGACTAACACTGTACACATCCATGCCGGAAATCACCTATGTACACATGTTATTCTTAGGAAGCAGATGACTTAATGTATACAGACACAACATTTAATTTTTCTCATTTGAGATATCCACGATTATTTCCAAAAGGGAATCTTATGTTGAGAGAAGTAACCACAATTTCTTTCTCTTATGTCTCAACACATGCTTCACAGACCTTTATCAAACACATGAGTAACATGCAAAAACAAGTACCAGGTAGAGCTTGTTCATTTCCAAAATATACAGATATTACACTACAATGTACCTCCGAATGCTCATGATCCATCAACAAATGTAGTAATATCACATTTCCAACTGATGATCTACAAAAGGAGATGCAGCATACTGTAACAAAAAGGAAAAAAAGAAAAAGAAAACACCCCGATATAAATACCTTGGAGACTTCAAAGCAAAGAGCTCCTTCTCTTGAAGTTTGCATCCGCCATTTACAGTACTGGACTGAGTCAAACTGGAGTAAAGTTGTTACACAATAAATCATAAGTCCATACATACAGTAGAAACACAAATTATATCGCCAATGTTGACAGCCTTTGGCAGAAGTTGATACACAAAATACATGTTTGTGACTGACTTGACTTGTAGTGTCAAAGGGCTGTCTCTCAACACACATGCTTGCAAAGCAAACATCCCTTTACACGAACAAGCATTTGAGTTACTAGTAATCCCACTGTATGTGGGACAAATGCCTATAGCTACAAACTGGGGAACCCCCAGAAAACCCTCGGAAGCTGTGTTTCACGTAAGAACTCTACTTTAGATTACAGCGCATCATACCATGAGACTTGGATGTTACTACCAATCCAAACAAAACATAATGGACAAATAAAAACCAAAATATTTTCTTTGGCTTTCAATTATCTTTGGTGACCAACCACAACATCACTTCTCCTTCTTCCTTTTTTATTTTTCATTTTTTGTAAGGCATGAGAAAAAAGAAAACTTACAAATTTGTATCTGTCTCACCAAGAATCACTCCACTCACTTTCACAGCAGTGCTACTGAAATGTTACACCCATTTTGAATTCATTTCACTTTTATCAAATATATACATAGTATATCTCTTGCCAAATCTGACTTTTCTTGATGATGTACTGTACTGTATATGCCATATATTTAGCGAGGCTGAATTTTCCCAACCCAAGTTGGACTTTCCCACGATTTTGTGAGTGGTTAAATTCGCAATCGTGGAGTACAGTACTGAACGAAGAAATGCATACGTGCACATAACATTCATGTATCTGGATCAGAGTCAAAAAATTTTGTGTGTCTTTAAATTCGCAAACAGCACCTGACTTGCAAAATTCGTGAAAATAAAAAACCCACAAAATTTTTGGCATATACAGTATTCAAACATCTAACATTCCTGCTGAAATTTTCTGGGAAGAAAAGCAATGACATATTCATAGAAATATTTTACAATTAAATCATAATTACACTCATGCAATCACTGCTCACAAATCACACAAATATGATTCCTGAAAATTCAAGATGATACTAAGCAACACATAATTCAATGACAATCACTGAACACTGCACAATACATTGCATTCACATGCATCCTATTTCAAATGTTCTGCTACAACTGCACATCAAACACGGCAACTTAATCTACCTACGAACTCTCTAAACTGAGGCTAACATCATGCTTCATGGTCTAATGTAATCTGATTACACAATTTCAGCTTATTAACAATTTCATGATTTACTATCGTGTGATTTTTTTGTCTTGTTCATAAAAGATTCTTCATCTAAATCTATTGATTTCAGTTCCTATACATCATTTCAAGTACTCATGCACTAGATTTTCCACTTCTTTCTTTCCATCTATTATGATTGCTGTTTGCATTTCTCTCTTTGGAAATGTATAATTCTTTCCAAGTCAATATTCAGCTCAATACTTAATGATCTATTCATACATGTGTTGTCATTTTATGTGCAAAGAATCTGTACAGCACAACATGGAATCACCATAAAAGAGGTGTAGTACTGGTTCAAACTTTGCAAACATGATCACACTAAAGTAGCTAGAAGACATATAATCATACCATGTCAGTGTAACTTATGTTAAGACAAGGATGTTAACACAACAATCACATATCTCATGAGCACAAGATTGTACACTGAAAACTTATTGCAGAGTAATAATCCTAGCAAATGTAGACCCTGCTGGTTTATCTCAGAATTATTAATCACAGCAAAGCTATACTCAGTCTAGGGCTACTGTATGACATTGTATTTGGGGTGGTCTGTTCCATTCAGCATGTAATCATCATTTTAGACATAAAAGTTTACTTATAATCCTCATCTGTCACTTTTTCAATCACAGATGCCAGACAAGTACTGACACTACACAGAGGCAGATAAACTAGAAATGTCGCTATGGCGACTGATGCCTCCGCCATAATGCATGATTCTCCCAATAGGCGTATAGTATAATGTCTTCACAATGTGTGATCCATGACAGTTTCACATAACTGGCAAAATACTGAAATGACAGTTTGTCAGAAATGTCTTGAACTGGGTTTGCTATAATTTTCTAAGAGTGCAGGTACACATATTTGGGGAATTGAGAATTTTTACGTGAATTCTGACAGACCTTTTTATAAGTTTATGCATTGATTAATTTCCAAGGTATGAAGAAAGAGTGTAATGACGGTACAAAATA
Organism: Diadema antillarum; assembly: GCF_040938485.1. Taxonomy (NCBI): domain Eukaryota; kingdom Metazoa; phylum Echinodermata; class Echinoidea; order Diadematoida; family Diadematidae; genus Diadema; species Diadema antillarum. The sequence goes on along the minus strand of NW_027272358.1, from coordinate 144,123 downwards.
GATTTTTTATTTTCATTTTTTAATTTTTTAAATTTTTTTATTTTTTATTTATTTATTTATTTATTTATTTATTTATTTACTTCTTTTTTTTTTTTGGGGGGGGGGGCATTGAAACCTGGCCTTTGACCCTTAACCTTTGACCTTTGACTTTCTGGCTGGAAATTTCCCAGAGAATCTCCATTAGGTAATGCACGTATTAAGTTTTGAAACTAGTAATGCAAGCATTGCATATATACTAGTATATGAAGGAAATAGTAAAATTTCGAGAGTTGACCTTGACCTTTGACCCCTGACTATTGACTCATGACCCCTAAATTCCCTAGATAATCCCTGCCAGTCAGTACATGCATGTGTACCAAGTTCCACGAAGATACATTGAACCATTTGCGAGAAAAGTGATATTGCAACATTTTCACCTAACCTTTCACCTTTTGACCTTTGACCTTATGACATGAAACTCTCTCTGGAGAATCTTTACGCAGTAGTACATGTTCACACCAAGTTTCAAGAAAATACCTTCGGGCATTGCATAGATATGGCGGAAATTGCAACATTTGTAGCATTTGACCGTGACCTTTTGACCTTTGACCTCTTGCCAATGTCACTAAAATCTACTCAACTAATTGTCCCCTCATACATCATCCTTGGACCAAGTTTGGTGAAAGCTGCTTCATCCAGTTTTGAGTTATCACGTAAACAGATAAATTTTAGGATTTGACCTTGATCTTTGACCTTTGACCTCTGTCCAATTTCACTGAAAAACTAATCAAGTAATTGTCCCATCATACATCATCCTCCTACAAGGTTTGGTGAAATTTGCTCCATCCAGTCTTGAGTTATCGCGTAAACGGATACAATTTCATGATTTGACCTTGACCTTTGATCTTTGACCTTCAGCCGATTTCACCCAAAATCTAATCAAATAATTGCCCCATCATACTTCATACTTGGATCAAGTTTGGTAAAATTCCAATAAATATTACTCAAGTTATCGCGTAAACGAAAGCGGATGGACGTACGGACGGACGGACAACCCGAAAACATAATGCCTCCGGCACCACTTCGTGGCGGAGGCATAACAAGGAATAAAGTATACAAGATCTACTCAGTAGTAGGTAACAATGAAGTTTAGTTCATGAGTCTAATTTTCTGCTGCACACTCACTGAAGAGGGAAATAGTCCATTGGTCTGTAAGCTTTGCCACAAATGAGGAATAACTACAATCCTCAAGTTTCTAGGTTTGCTGGAAAATAGTGGCCCTTTTATGGCCACTCTGAATTCCACTCAAAGCTATTGATGCTACCTACAATTGTAGTCACACAAAAATGGCAAAGCTAGCACCGACTTGTTCCACATGCAAAGCAAAAAACACTCATGCTGAAATGGCAGCAAACAAATCTTCAGAAAGACAAGAAAAAGACAGACTACCCACAGGTCAGGTAGACTTGAGGTTGACATTGGCAGATAATGTAGGGGGAGGTATAATATGCTTATCATCTATAACACAGCTTCATGTTTAACTACTAGTACTGCATGGCTTCACAGACAGTTTTATGCCTCAGTGGCTTTCTCTCTGGACATCAGAAGCATCAAATGACACTGCACAGCAGCCGAGGGCACAGAGCTATGATAATAATGGGGTAAGTAGTCCCGGAAGTTGTCATTTATTAACTCAAGAGTAAGAGAGAAAAGAGTCACATGAGATATATTGGAAAGCTGTGATTTTTTGATTTTTTTTTTTTCAATTGCAAAGAAAATAACATCACCTGAGAATCAGAAGGGCTTAATCACAAATTTAGGGGGTATTGAGTTATTGGTATCACCTTGTAGAGCTTGATCTCCTCTACATTATGGTGTCATTTTATTTCATTTTCATTTTCAGTAAAATGCTAAAAATAAAACCACAAGGTTGCTATTTTACCCGATGTTTGGAACAATGTTTATGAATCTACCCATTTTTGATTGAATACACTTTTTATATGATGAAAGTGGCTTGTTCAATTTCTATTTATGCTCAAATCTTAGAAAGCAATAGCTCCCTTCTGGTTCTCAGAGGATGATAATAATCATCATTTGGTATTTAATATGATAAAAAATGTTTATGTAAGATCCTTATTTTTTCAATACATCAGAGCTCATGAACTGTTCAATGAACTGTTACTTGGACGAGATCAAGTCAACCAATTACAACATGTAATGACGCCCCAAACACACATCCAGTTTTTCTTTACTACAATATTCTACACATTCTAAACTGTGTATTCTATCTATTAAATTTCTCAAAGTGGGCACAAAGAGCTTGGCGAATACTGTCTATAAAGATGATATCTAAAAAACTACTGTCCCACCGTCGACCTGTGCCAATCTATTTATCCTTGTAATGAGAGATGCTCTTCCTCCCAGCAATCCTCTCTACTGGCTTGGACTGGAAGTACTCTGGCCAGGTCAAGCAGCGCCAGGCAATAAGCTGTGGTACAAGGAGAAGAGCCAGGTTGACTCCCCAGAAGATGGGCAAGCCGTTCGACGGCACTCGGTAGATGTATGGCGTGCGACTGTGCAGCGATGCCCCGATGTGAGAGAACTGGCCCTGTGGATTAAGATGGACCAGAAATTGTCTTGCTTGAGCTACATCTTGGCCCCATTTCCTGAAACAAAGTTGCTATGTTGCTCTAGTTGGAGAGGCAAATGTCATAGTAACGACAAGAATCCAGCTTCCTGCTTGACTATTGATATGAGAAGTTGCTATTCGAACAAGACATGCTATCCAAACATCTTTTATGAAATGGGGCCCTGATGTTACCTCTAGTCTCTACGTATCAAGTATTGCCTTGTATGTGAACTACAGAAGGCACCCTCAGTGCATAATGTGTCACTACCGTGCACTCCCGTTATAATGAACATTGTTATAACGAAATTCCGGTTATAACGAAGTAAAAAATTCAGGCCACAAAATTATCCACTCTATGTTTTTATTGTTCATTTGTTCAGTTATAATGAAATTTCGATATAACAAAAGAAAACTGCCGGTCCCGAGGACTCAGGGAGACTATTGTATAAGGCTGTAGTAACTGAACTGGCGTCAATACTGGCTTGCCATGAGATTTGGCCTTGCTGTAGGTTAGACAAACCAACTGGGGTAACACAAAGGAGTAATCTTTCTTCAAAATCACTTTGATATAGGAATGGAGATGATTGCTTTATAGTTCCTGTCACTAACAGTTATTGAGTAGATTAACAAATAGCCCTTCATCAACATAAATAAGCAGCGACTATTCAGTGTCTTAGTAGGAGTCATTTAAAAAGAAAAGATCATGGGTTTTAAAGGTGAGAGTGTCGGTATAAAAAGTGACTGACAATAAACTAAAAATGGCCTACCGGTACAAATGATTGGCAAACAGCAAATGACTAACAACTTACAATGGACACCACAAACATACCTCCGCCCCCCCCCCCACACACACACAAACACACACATATACATACATACATACATACATACGTACATACAAATCACTATGGTTCAACTTGGTCTTTGGGTCACTTGAGCTGAATAGCTGTGCAACACAAATTCACGTCATGGGTGACCTTTATACATTTTTATCAAACTGTCAGCTGTAGGCCTACTTAATCTTCCAGAATATTTCTATCATAACAAAAGAAAAACAAACAAACAAGATGCTAGAATTAGAAGAAAAAAAAGAGAGAAAAAAAAAAGATTTCATTGTGACTGTACCTGAGCAAAGGCACCAGCAGTGATCAAGGACCAGTCAGGCATCCACGTACAGCCAGGTTTCAAGAAGCCATAGATTGCACACACAAAGTATGGTACGAAATAGAACCAGTACACGAGTGCCTACAGTGAGAACAAAGAAATTTAGCCACAGAAATTTAGTGTCTGTAATTCGAGAAAACCATCTGAAAATGCTCAGGCTGCAATGCCCAGACTGTGATATTTTTGTGGGTAAATTGCCAACTTACATAGCTACAAAAAATATTATCACTGGTGTAACAGGATATTACTTTGTCAATATTTATAATGAACAAACAAAACTTCAGTACATACAATGAGATAGACAGCTGCCAAACTCATAAACTAGCTGTATCTATCTCACTACAGAAGAGACTCAAAACCAGCAAGCATCAAAGCCTCATCAATGTTTGAAACTTGCTCTCACATATATGAAAACGTAAATATACGATTGGGGTGAAACCCTGACTGCATCACAACAAATGAAGTTCTGCAAGGTTCTGCTTATGATCGCTACACAACAAGACTTTGTTGAGGTCAAATAAAAATTTGTTTCACTGAACTCAAAGAAGCATACACATACTGCATACAGCAAAGAGCATATATTTCCTGGGTATGATATTTCATTAATCATGAATCGTAACACAACTTTGTGAGTGGTTGGATATGCGATCAAGAAGCAGTGATGAGATAAGATTTTTTTTTCTTTCTGAAGCAAAGCAGTGATTTCCAAAATTAGAGAGGTACATCACATACATGTTACATGAGGCAAAATTTTCACGCATTGTAAATTTCGCCAGTACAGAAAGTGTCAACTCGTGCAAATTTGCAAAAATAAAATCACTGCAACACATATCAAATAAAATACCTACATGAATATTTTGCAGTGTTTTATAATACAGCACATCCTTCACAGCTCCTTTCCTTTATATCACATTCCTGCAGGAAGTCTTTATGAAACCTTCAGGGTCACAACATTTACATCACATGACCTGTTTGTTGATCAGGTGATAGAAAGTGTGTCTGCCTCTAGGAGACAATGCCGGTACAGATCAATATTGCTTGAACAACTAACTAATGGTAAACAGTAGGACTTCCTTCCTGATCACATGACAATCTCCTGTCAGGCTCCAGGCTTCGGTAAGCCAACTCTGACCCGACACTTGCAACATGACACATGGAGACACTGCCATCACATGATGAACATTCTCTCCTGCAATAGCCTACTCTTCAAGACCAGTGGGGCATCATGTGTGTGATCGTATGACTGTTGTGGAGTGTGTTGTTTTGCTTTGTTGTTGCTGTTTGTGTTGGATTTTTATTTCATGCTTGAGAGCAATTCATCAGAAAGATGCGTTAAGTGTTTTGGCGACAGTGTGCTAGTGACCGGTCTCAGGCCACAGCAATAATTCAATTTGAATGATCTTAATGTCATCTTTAAAGAAGAGAAATTCAGTGAAATTTTGTATGCAAGTCAATGGGAGACTTGTAGGAAATGACATCATCAGTTCCTCTAAATTGGTTGTATATCAATCATTGCTGCTGATGTAAGTTTCCTTTTAAATGTGTGAAACATTGAAATTCCTGCAACTTGAATATTTTTTGGTCTGATATTGATATAATCTACATCATTTTGTTTGTTGGATTTTACTCTATTTATCAAAGCCAACTTTAAGAAAGGCATGGAGTTGCATTGGAGATCCTTCCCCCCTGACAGGATCTGTTTCAGTGCCTTGCTGGTAGGGGGTTCCTGGTTTATTTTTCTCTTTGGTACAGTCTATGTGTTTTTGTAATGGTGTATTAATTTTGATAAGTTGTTTTTGGTGTTAGATTTAAAATTGTTTTGGGATGATTAAAGAGAAATTAAATAGATATAGAGTGTATGTATACATAACAGTTGTGCTACAGACGATGTGATGTAAAGCAATGTGAAACAACTACATTGTTCAGATGAACATTACACAAATGTAATCATTGTATTATATCGCAATCTTGTATAGGCATAAATGAAGCGTTACGCTGGGTGGCTTCACTGACATTTGCTACACTTCCAGAATACAGTTAATTTTTGGGCCTGATGGAACCATGTGCAACTGTGCATCACAAAGCTATCAAAAAGACCTCTGAGAAGATTCTGTTATTCACATCAGATTGTGAGGCAAGATTTTCTCAGGGTTATAATGCCATATTTACTCAACATAATTGAGTATGCCTAGCCTACTGAAATAAGTGACTGAAATCCAACCACTTGGAATGCATCTGTTGAGCAGAGGGGTATGATGATAAGGCTCTATTGACGTATATTGACTCTCTCTTTATAGCGCCAAAGAGAAAAAGGGATTTGATACTTCATAGCACCCACTGAGATGGGATCACATGATTATCCTGAAACTTGGCATTCAGCACATTCTTTTCATGATTATTTCAACATATCAATGTGGTAAACTGCCAACTGTTATATATTTGGAATGTTTAATGCAGATTTTCACATGCCCAAGATTTGACTAAGTGGTACTGTAAAAGTGGAAATTTTCGTGCATTTCGTGCAAAGAGAAACTGGAGTGAGGATAAAAACCTGCGAATATTTTTGCTTGCCATATGATGACATAAATGGTATCCCGGGGTACCAAACAAAAATCAGCCATTTTGTTGAATTTTTTTTTTTTTTAAAGATTGTACCCTGGGTGCCAAAAAGTGGGAAATTATTTTGGTGCTGGAGCTAGCGCATGCTAGCCACTGCACTGCACTGCACTGCACTGAAGCACATGCTATATTGCTAGGACAGCATACCATGCATGCATAGTATCACATGCAGTGGCATGGGAATGACTGTAGACGCATACACAGTGCATGCATTTCTCTGCGGCTGTCCTCGAGTGGACGTGAGGTGGCGCTACACAACGTGGTATCCCGAGGTACTACGGTGCCACGGGGTAACACGTGATGCATCATATGTTCAAGAAGATAATGTCTTGATTCCGCAGAATTATAAACATGTGAAACTCTTCTTACCCGGCCTAGCGTGAAAAATTAGTCAAGAGAAAATATCTACTTTTGTAGTACTGTGAAGCAAGAAATATTTGTGGCATGAAATATTCACAAGCTGGAGCCAATGGCCTTTTTAGAAGCATGAAAGTTTCATGAACTGCCACTGCTTTCACTTCATTTAGTGTAGACAAGAACCTTCACGTGCATTTTAATTTTGTTAATCTTGGCTTTCATGAAATTTGTGAAATTCAAATGAATGTGAAAATTTATGGAACGAGTGGAAGAACCCAGCCTCAACAGGAAGGGGGGCCTCCGTTTCAACTTTTCCCATGCCTGGGATCCAAGAGATTCCGAGCCGTCTTTCACGCCCTGAAAGCGCATCAGTGCGTGAAATTCCTATGAGACTTCACACATATATGGACCATTCTTCTACTGGAAGGACGCCAGAAGAAGCCGATTGTCAATTGGTGAAACGTCGCATGACGTAAATTTCCTTTCCATTCTATTGATTTACAATAATTCGGGAGTTTACTATTGGTCAAGTTCGCCTGAACTCTTCAGCCATGTACCATATTCAAAACAGTTGACTGGATGTCACTAAAATTAACACTGTTGCAAAGGATTTTGGTGGGAGGACATATTATAGGAGGAAGGTGTTTGGTTGCTTCAAAAGGTTATTTCTGTAATTTACATACTCAGCTTATATGCTGACTGCCATTATGTAGCATGGTGATCAAAGTTAGAATAACATATTTTCCTGCGAAAAAGTAGAACCAAAGTTTACGCGATCACTTTCCGATATGAAATGATCAGCAAGATTTTGGTCCCAGCACAAACGCTGTTTCGTTTTCTTTGATTCATTTAAATTGTCTGATCGATAATACAAAATGCAAATTCTTAATTGTCATTAGCACTATGTTTGCTTTCAGAAACTTAAAAATATAAAGAATTCCACTGATATTGTCCAAATGTCTTAAACTACCTCTAGATTTAGTGCGCAAACACATTATTTCAGATCATGTACGGTATTCCTGAAATCTGTTTTATTTATGAAACTTTTTATCACAGCATTTCATTCTCAAAAGTTTTATTAGTTTCTGCATAATTTATGCAAAGTAGGTCAGTCTCTTTCAAATTTGTGATATACCTTTGACACAAATCTTTAGGACTTTTTTTTTCCTCGCAACAGGATATAGAAACTTTGCCTTCGTAGTTTTGGCCCCCACACTGGTTACCTGAAATCACCACCACTGCTGTCTACCATGTTGTTTTTGTGTCTTTACACAGTGAACAGATTCAGTACTTTCCAGTTAACAGTGTACAAGTTATCCCTATTAGATATACTGTATACGCCATATATTTCGCAAGTCTAAATTTTCGCGAATCAGAACTTCCCAACGATTTCGCGATAGTGGAGTTCTATACCGAAGGGAGAAATGTATACGCGTATGCCACATTCATAGCGTGATCAGAGTCAATATTTTCGCGTGTCTGTAATTTCGCAAATAGCACCTGACTCGCGAAATTTGCGAAAATAAAAACCTCGCAAAATATTCCGCGTATACAGTATACAGACACAAAGCAAGAGGTGAATGGTAAGTCTTGTTAGTTCATGTCAGGCTGCCATAACAATATGGAAGTCATGGAAATGTTGTTGTTGTTGTTGTTGCCGTTTGCTGTTGTTCTTGTTTAAGCATTTAAACATTCACAGAAGAGTCTTTTCTGTGTGTTTTTGTTTTTGTTTTCTCCCCGTGCCCTCTCAATCTCATACCTGAATCATTGGGTACAGCACGGGATCTTGGTAGTATGGTTCCACATTCTTTAGGTAGCTATTAGCTATGGATGCGGGACTGTCAAGTGCTACCTGTAAAATAAGAATGAATACAGTTTTATTTTATCAGAGGACAGAAGTAGAGACAAAGATCTCCTACACGTCTCCTGTGTGAGATCCACTGGAGAATGCACACGAGAACAATGATAGGTAAAAACGTTTACTACGTTGAACAGCAATTGGTAAACTAAGCCGTAATTGTCTACCATACACGGATGTCCCATTTGCATCGTGTCGAAAGTGCTATAACACCTATTAGTTTTATCACACAGTAAAAAAAATGTATCCTTGCACGTATCAAACAAATGATGAGTGAAGAGCATTACTTTGATCAAAATAATCTGTTCTTATTTTCAAGATGATACTAGAACAGCCAAATGGTTGGTACAATCTGCTACAGAGTTGCTCACTTTGAAAGCAGTGTTACTGCTGTTATGTACTCTTCATATCATTTTCCTACTTTCTATGTTGGAGGTTGATAACCGTAATCATTATCAGTAAAGTCTTGATAATGGAAGATCAGTCAAGCTCATGCTTCCATATGTTTGATAAGGATGTACAAATGGGCAGTCTAAATGTGCATTACACTGACCTTTACAAAATCTTCCAATTAAAAAAAAAAAAAAATATATATATATATATATATAGATAGATAGATATATATGTACATATATATATATCATTATTACTTTTTGTTTTGATATGCTATTTATTTCAATCTCCCTACTTTGAAGGTTCTTTAAACTATCACTTCACACACAAAGCATCAGAAGGAGAGGTGTTGGGCGACGAGACAACACAAAAGAGTGAAAAGGGATGATTTTCATTTCTAACTTGGAAAACCCAGAAGTAGAGCACTACTTTTGCAGATTGATTACTGATCCACCAATAAGTTTGGCTTAAAAAAAAGTCATAGATCTACAATCTTACTGCCATCCGTAGAAAAGAAACCAAGATAGCAAACAGAAGGAAGACGATGAAGACAAGGTCCATTGGGCGCTTCCAGATGCTGCATTTGTGAGCTGCCTCAACCTGCAAACAGACACATGGTTTGCAATGATCACACCTTAGATTTAGAAAGCTTTCAAACAATAAAATAAAATCATTTGTAATTGTGTTTTTAAACCTTACTTAAAAACGTATTAAGAGCGACTGACTGTTCACACATCACTAAATGTGCTTTGAAAATTGCGTTTGGAGAAACACATGTCAAGCTGTAATCAGATTCACAAACAATTCAAATACTCCATTTGGTTGAAATATAATCTGAAACATATTTAAAAGCAAGTTTGTCCATGTGAGAGCTCTCTTAAACAGTAATATGAAAGTGTGATTGACAGGCTGAGCTAATCATGATTCACATACCAGTGTCCTACATCATGCTCTACACTCATTGTCATCACCAACTATTTTGTTTGTTCTATGGAATACTTAATTTTTATTTTGTGGAATTGAAAACATGCAAAATTCATTAGGGTTCCACTTTTACAATAACTTAAATACCAAACATTGTTTTAATGGTACACTGGGTGTGACATTCTGCATCTGCAAATCCTCACATAACCATGTAAATTTCAGACAAATACAGCAGACACAGGGCAACATAAGGAAAATATCAAAACACCTTGGAATATCTCATCAATCAGGTAATGAAACTCTCTAAACTTACATTGTCCCCCCCCCCCCTTTTTTTAACAATTCTACCAACAAGATGTCTATTTTGTGTGTGTTTGTCTGTGTGTGTGTGTGTTTTGTTTTGTTTTCTTTTTCTTTCCTGGAAGAAACTTACATCTCTGTCTTCTTCTGGTTCTTTTCTGGAGCTGAGACACTTCCAGGCAACCAGGACGGGGAAGAGCACATAGGGGATGTTGAGGAAGTACGATGCCTTGACATTGGAGCCGTACTTTCCTGCTACATTGCCTGGCATGAAGACTATCATGCTGTTTAGGATGGAGCCTGCCCAGTACAGCCCGACCTCCCTGTAGTCCTGTCTGTCCAATATCATAGTAAGAACAGATTCAAAATGAAAGGATGTTGAGTAGATATGAATTTGAGTGAACATCTGTTCTCTGTTGGACAAATAAAACAAAAAGGTTTATATTTCAGACAGCTACTTGATTCACTGACAATGGAAACCCAGTTATGGGTCTGTGACATAAGTTCTTGTATGACAGCATTTTAGGCTTCCTTTTCTTTCTCAAATACAGCTTTGATACTACAGTGTATCTGACTCTAAAAGACTGATTTTGATTTATATCCGTTTGAAAATGTTGATATTGTCACAGTATCAAGGCATCACCTTAAGTTCCATACAAGTAGAAAGTCACGTACAGCAGTTTGGCGAATACTTGAACGTAATATATATATGGCATTCCATCATTTCACATGCCATATGATCCAATAACTACCATCAAATTTCACCCTGAATGATTCTCCATGAAACATGATATTTCATGCAAAAGATAAAACATGGCTGCAGCTGTTGAGACTCTATGTCTTCAGTACCTGTTGTTCTGATGGACAACCTCTGTGCAGATCTCATAATGTGGGGTCTGAAGCATATAAATTACCCCCCCCCCCCCCCGCCCCCCCCCCCCCCCAAAAAAAAAAAAAAGAATACTGGTTAGTGATGCCTTGATGGTATCAAGGCATCACCTTAAGTTCCATACAGTGTACATGTAGAAAGTCACGTACAGCAGTTTGGCGAATACTTGAACGTAATATATATATATGGCATTCCATCATTTCACATGCCATATGATCCAATAACTACCATCAAATTTCACCCTGAATGATTCTCCATGAAACATGATATTTCATGCAAAAGATAAGTTTACATGGCAGCAGCTGTTGGGACTAGATATGTCTTCAGTACCTGTTGTTCTGATGAACAACCTCTATGCAGAGCTGATAATGTGGGGTCTGAAGCATATCAATTACCCCCCCCCCCCCCCAAAAAAAAAAAAAAAAAAAAAAAGAATACTGGTTAGTGATACGGTTAGAATAAAGATTAGGGTCAGGGTTAGGTTCAGGGTTAGAATTTGGGTTAGGATTAGGATTAGGATTAGGGTTAGGGTCAGGGGAAGGGTCCGGGGTAATTGCCCTAGACCTGAAGAGTGAGAATATGAATACTTACCCCCATACAATAGCTGTTACCATCATAAGATACATGCAGTAATGACCTGACCCATCCCAATAGTTGATCATTGTACCATGGGCTGTGTTCAGGTAAGGTTCTCCCTGCAGAGTTTCAACAGTGGATAAGGAACAAAAATCTTTAATTAGCAACATGATATGCACTATGGTTTTCACATTGCAAATTATCACAAAATGTGTCAGACTGCAATGTGAATTGCTGTCCTCATAAAGCTCATTGCAATGAAATTTTAAAGACAGCCAATCCCTTTTGCATGCAAATTTTTGAAAAATTGGTGAGAACACTTAGGTATTGAAGAAAACACTATTTGGAAACCTCCTGTAAATTTTGAACTCAAGAGGGTCTTTATTTGTTTAGTTAAATTGACCGTTTAGGATTTGAATAATTTTTTTCACACTACAAAAAAAATTACAAATCTAAATTGCTAGCCTAGTTTTACAGACCTGTGTGATGCACTTAGTTGCACATGTAGTTCATATAAATGGTGTGCTGTTATTTGCCATCGATAACAAAGTAAGAGAAGCTAGTGAATTCTTCTTTTCTGACAGCTTTAACATGCATATCTTTTGTTCGAAGTACGTGTATACATACGTAAGTATCATATTACAACCACAGGAGGATTAATGTATGCAGCTGTGCCTAGTACACAGAATACGTTACGGTGAGCGTTTGGTGCATTATTTGAATTTTAACGGCTACCAACCTTCAAATATCACAGAAATGTTATAGCTTTACAATAGTCTTGTCATTCTGGTGGAATATATCATGTTTTGTGCTATTTGGGAAGGAATGCAAAAGGGAAGGCTCATTTTTAAATCTGCACAAACATACTAGAAACTACCGGTAAATGTATCTACCTACAATCTAAGACATGCACAGTTCTGGGTCCCATTTCATAAAAAGTTGATATGATAGCAACTCTTTGCTGGAATGGCAATTGTCATGGTAATGACAAGAATCCAGATTCCTGGTTGACTGTTGCTATTGGAAGTTGCCATTCCAGCAAGAGTTGTTATCCTAACATCTTTTATGAAATGGGGCCCTGGAGATTCAGCATCTGTTGCTACCTAGTTACAGCATATGGATACAAACAGTATCATATCACAAATTGGCACTGGGAATGACTGATTGTCACTGAACAGATGGAAATGTAGAGTCAGCATTTAAAAAGTTATTTTTGTTTGTGATGATGGAATTGCTTTTTAAGAAATGTCAATAAAAAGTGTACTATGATGACATTTTCAAAATTCTGGAGTCAACTTCCATTATGAGTGATCACAGAAGACAATGTAAGTCAGGGTATTCTACTCTACAGAACAGAAGAAGATGCTTAAACACATGATTTAAGGTTACAAAAAAGTTGTACATGTATGTCTGTGCAGGTCTACAAAGATAGAATTTAGTGCATTGTGAACACTACAACCTCTGAGATAATTTCATTCTAATCTTTTCAAGCAAAACTTGATCTCTGATGTACTCTGAGAGGGCAAATCTCAAGGACAGAAGACATTACTCATTATTTGCTGAGTGTGTGTGTGTATGTGTGTGTGTGTGTGTGTGTGTGTGTGTGTGTGTGTGTGTGAATGAGAGACAGACAGAGACAGACTGAAACAGAGCAATACAACATCTACATGACAAACCAAAATGCACTAAACTTTTATTGATACAAACAACCAAAAATGATGCAAAAGATAGACCCCATGTCTTTCTTTCTGATTTCATATGAAACAAAAACATTTTGTGATCACATGGTACAGCATATATAATTCTTTTCTTTTTCTTATCGGTCCAATTGTGTTGAAACATTTTGTCATTCTATCATTACAATGTAGCTTTTACTCTCTGTCAACTCCTTAACTTTATTAACAAGCCAAGTTCATGTTAACGGTCAAACTACATGTACATGTACATGTATGAAACGGGACATTCATATTTTCATGCAAGCAGCATTATCTCTATCTGTTATTGGCAGGCAGGAATGTACATCAGTTTTACCTTGTGGAGCATCTTTTACCAGAATCACTGGAGGATAAAGAAAACCAAAACTGAGAGGTGGCTAAAAAACTCAGTTGGCACATGAGGAGCTAAAGCCAACTTTAATACACATGTGAGTTACACTGCACTTTGAACTTTGCTTTCTTATCTGCTTTGTGATCAAATTTTAGCTGCTTGACACACAATTTATTTCAGTCAATGATTCACTGGAAACTCTGAACTTTGAACACCTACTAGTACTACTTGGACAGTCAGTCCGCAGCGTGAGCGAAAACGCACGTATTTATTCAAGTCGTATGCACGGCTGAGCGGTGCTTGCATACGTAATGAGCAGATACATGGTCATGAATAAATCCGTGTAGAACGAGTATTTCTCGTCAATTTTCGACACTTTTAGTATCGACTGAAAGAGAAAACATAAGCAAATATGCTCATGATCAAAATAAACGGAAAAGAAGAATAAAGAATATCAAAATCCCTCTCGAAGTTCGGTATTGTATTCAAAAATATTCCTTCACGTTTGACGCCCAAAAATTAACCTGAAATTTTTCATGCCCCTCTAAAATATGGTGAAGACTATGTCCGCTAAGGTATATAGTATCACAATAAGGGCACGTTTTCCCATCTTCATTTCAATACGGGTCAGGAACTAGCAAAATTCAGAGACATGTCTAGCGTCGAGTTTAAAAAGATTATCCTCGCATTCGCACCGGAATTCCGGGTCTGTGATTGGTCGAAATCTGTCGCAAGACGCGGCGTGTCGCATTGCGTAGTATCCATTGGCTGCTGACTCAATGCTGTGAGTTTTAAATGTTAGGTTCCAGATTGTGATCGAATTTTCACTCTCTGTACAAAACTTGAACTTTACACAGGAACCAATGATGTGTATGTGAGTGTGCACTTACAATGACCCTGAACAATGGACCTGGCTGCCACCTGTCCCGAGCTCTGCTGCAAGGCACATGAATGCTTAATCAATTATTCATGTGGATTGCCCCGAGCACTGCTAGTCTGAATTCTTGACACAGGGTGAAATGCATGCACATGAAAGAAGTAAGCACATGTTTCCATGTGCTTGCACACACCACATTTCAGAATGAACAAAGACTAGCTGCGATAGTGGAATTCCTCATGAAACATTCCAATCCTGGCCATTGTCCACGACCATTGTCTGGGTATCAACAACACATTCCACGCGTGTTCATTCACTACCCCACTTCCAGTAAGAAAACATAATTTGCCTTGTTTTCAACAGGAAAATTCACAACCTTAAAAATGGTGCCCCTCTTCGTTTTTTAATTGATCATACTCGCTCAAGTTTCACGATTGTGAAATCGAAGAAATTACGGAGATCTATTTTCAATACCAGTCAGGAACTAGCAAAACATCAAACTATGATCTAAAAGCTTCTTGAACATTGGCAAAACAATCGTTTACTTTGATGCTAAAATGGACTACTATATTGACATCAAAAATAGGGAAATTAGGTATCAAATTAATGAGCATAATCAGCTCTATAACTTACCCAACCATCCTGGGTCAAACAATGCACTGTGAAAGCTATGAAAGTTGTTATTGCGACCTCTGCAAAAACTCTCGCAAAGTATCGCGAAATCTCGTCAGTCTCAAGAGCACAAACTGCGTAAACGTGATTCTGAATAAAATTGTCGTTCGTGCCTCATTATCGCACACGCTGCGGACTGACTGTGGACACTGCTGCTCCCTTCATTAACATCTTAAAATTGTACGATAATCTTACCTCTTTCAAATACGATGCCATGAATTTCTCAATTATGCCATCAAGCTCCATAGCCAACACTATGTCAACCACACTGGTGAAAGCAAATACTGCAAACACTGGATAACAATCAGACAAGAAAGCATATAATGACCACAAAATGAATTATTTCTTGATAGGTGAAGTGACACACAATTTGAAATAAAATCACATGACAAAGGAAATGACTCCATAATACAACCCAATAGACTTTTTCATGCTTTCACAGGAAAATTTTACAGTGTAATATTTACATGTAAGTGTACACTTTGAACTTATTCTATAGTGATTGTCATAAAACTTCAAATGTCAAACAGCTGTAAAACAGTCTATTACCACTTGAAGACATTTTGACTGCTCTGTGCCTTTGCAGGTACCTGGCTAAAATCGTATCAGGGCAATTACCCCCCCCCCCCCCCCCCCTTCCCCAGGCTAAATACTGGTTAGTGGTAAGGTTAGAGTAAAGATTAGGGTTAGGGTTAGGAATTTGGGTTAGAGATAGGATTAGGTTCAGGATTAGGATAAGGATTAGGATTAGGGCCAGGGGAAGAGTCCGGGGGTAAATGCCCAGGGGGTAATTGCCCTAGACCCGGCTAAAATACACAACTGACTTTATGGTTCTACTATGTTTGGGACATATTTCACATCGTACAGTCTGCAGATACATGCCGAACTAGCAAGCCTTGAATATTGCTTAGATTGTTTTAGTAATATTCATTGTTGTACATTTCGTCATATGATGAAAGATGCATATTTAAAGGCCATGCAGTGCATTATATAATCAGCTGACAGGGAGTTAACTCGCTGTGGGGTTTCCATTTTGAGAACCTCTGATTCTGTATTCTGATGACTAGTAATTAGGCGGTCGATGAGTAGTAGGTCCAACCATACATGTATTACAATTACTGTGGTTATCTGAATATGAATTTATAGTATGTCCAGAAAAGACACGAAGCCTACATGTGCTATATAATCTTATTTTACCACTTGGCCGGCCAGGCATGTAGATTTTCAAATGTGCTGCAAAACACTTGCCAAAACCTTAATTTAACTTGCTCAAAAATCCATTTACAAGTTTTTGAGTTATTTTGCAAACAGACAAACCAATGCAGATGATGACTTAACCTCCTCCTTCTATGACGGAGGTACATGTACTTGACAGTATTAGTCCTAGACAAATGACAAGACTACAATAGTAGCTTTGTAGCAGCAGCGCACAGTGGGCCAAAATGAGCTCACCCCTCAAGATGCACCAAAATTATATTCCATGGTTTCTTTTGCCAAAACTTGGTGCTTGGGGGTAATTTGGGGTGCAGAATTGATTGAAAATAATTTCAACCTCATATGATGTCACCATGATGTTGACTTGGCTACCAAAAAATCTGTCTGTAAATGATGAATCAAGCAATGCAATTCAGTCTGTTGATGTATTTCTTCGAAGGTTGATGTGAAAGTGTTTGATTTATGTAAATCACATTCACTGACACTGTTTAATATGCCACTAATGAATAAAAGATGTTAAATAAACTTTGGGGTTTCATTTTAAAAGGAAAAGAATTCATGCTGAAACTACAAAGTTCCACATTACACAAGTCCAGTAAAATATATCGTTGTCCATGTAAAAAATTAAGTTTATGACGTACGCTGCACTACTGGGCAAATTTCTTCATTCTATTCTGGCAGAACATTAGCCCGACCGCGTTTTTACACCGACTGGGCTGTGTATAGTTAGTAGAACATGTATAATGCCTGATACAAACCAATCTTTGATATCCAACTGTATAGGTTTCTATTTGTCTTCAAAACAAATATCACATAGACCCTAGATAGAATATTAATAGAATTTTTTCTTCTTCTCATCATCCGATCATGGAGAGTGGACATGTGTGTGTAACAAAATATCACAGTGCGAACTTGCGACCATTTATGTGAGATGGATGAGAAGTGAAGAGGAGGCCTCATGAGCACTGCGGGGAGGAAGCCTCTTGAGTACCCCACACGTGCTCATGATGGGGAGAGTGCCTTGTGAGACGGAGCCCCCCTCAATGAGCGGATTTCCAGGACTGATATGGTCGAACCGTGTTCAAATTATCGAATACCGGTACCGGTATTTAAAAACAACCATGTCTTTGAAAATTATTTCATCACCCTAAATAAATCTGATGCTTTTAGTTTATGTATAAAAGTTTCAGTGTAGATCGCATAAATTACCTGTAAACAATGGTCAATTTAATGCGAACACATCACATTGTGATATGCAGTTCACACTCTGCTTGTCATCTCACACTGTACGTGACGAGTTTCATTATATTTTTGTTTGTCCTTATTTCCAAATGGAGAGACGTTTGTATCTGCCCAAAAAGTTAACCAAAATTAGGTTTCCAAGTGCTTTGCACATGTCAGAGCTTTTTGATACCAAACAGTTGAAAAACATAGCAAGATTTACTCGTCAGTCGTCTTATCATGTCTCAATTTTCTAAAAACTCTGAAAAAGATAATCGCTCAAGCACCATAGATGGTACAAAAAGAGTTGGTCCTACACGGACACGTGGTGACGTAGCGGTAGGTTAGTGAAGCAACCTTCCTTTAAATTTGCAATATTCTGCTATTTACATGTGATGTAGATTGTCTGTGTATCTTTTCATTTTACTCATGTTTGTATTCTCATATATACACTAGTAGTATCTTTCTGTATATCTTTTGTGTCATTATGTGTCACTGTAATCTACAACTACAAGTAAATTGTATTCGCGATCGCTGGTTTGTCAGATTCATAAATCATTAAACAGATTCATAAATTTGATACATTTAAAGAAGCGCTCCAGCGTCACCTCAGCTCCATTGTGATTAGCTGCACATCACACCAGACACAGTGCTGAGTGATACTCTAGTTTTTCAGCGTATTCATCCAGATCCACATCCAGATTTAGACTCTAACTACTTTACTGGTTACTGGTTATATTCTTTGTTTGTACTCTCATACCCCGAGAGGGGGTCGAAAGAGTCAATAAAATTCACAATATATAAATACCGTAAACTTACATCCCATTCTTTCCAATTTTAAACTAAGTTTTTAGCGGAGGTAAATTATTATGGCGGTGCCTGAAGTTAGAAGCCTAAAATAATTTGGCAATAATTTAGCCCACTAAAACCCAGGATTGCCCTACATGCACTCTTCTTACCATAAAAGAAGGGGTCGGTGATTTTCTGCGTCCCTCGAGAAAGCCGCACTATCAAGTAGCTGAGCAGCGCGATCAGGCCGAGAATCCCGTAACCCACGGTTAAGACCGTCCCCTCTCCCCGCGACTCGAGAACGTAATTGGCGGTGTACGTGACAGGGATTGCCGTCAGTGAAAGAGCGAACACACTCGTCGCCGTTGACATTTTTGCGGAGGGAAAATTCACTTACAGAAGCAATCAAATCAAAATAAAGGGTTCGGTTGATTGCAAACCTGTTGCACGATTCGTTTCCGCCGAATCTAAAAATCACATAAGCTGTTTTCACTTCAATGTCAAGTCGGACTTCAATGAATCGCGCGATTGTGGTCGGTAAACGCATCGATGTCCGAATCCACTACACACGCCCTCTACGGTCGTTTGACATTTTCGTGAAACCAAAATCCTGCCGAGCTTGATGTTGCCAAGCCGACGGCTTTCAATCACTTATTTCTTTTAAAGGTATGCGAACTCAATTTTGTGCGTGCTTTTTCTTGTTTGCAATGTGCAATCAGCATCTTTACTCAATGAATGTTTTATGTACCGTGTGATCTTCGTTAAATAGCATGAGGGCCGATATGGTTTAGCTTTTCAGGTATACCCTCGTCATTGTCCCACATACTCTATTTTGTGTTTGGTAGTCACACAGGTACAAGGTCCCAGGTGGTTAGTCGTTGTACCAAGTAGGGTTGATCCCATAGGCGCCGGAAGTGGGGGGGCAGGGGGGGGGCGGCCGCCCCCCCAATCCAAAAAGTGGGGGGGCAAAACGCATTTTTGCCCCCCCAAAAAGCCCCCCCCCAAAAAAAAAAAAAAAAAAAATTATAATAATGATAATGAAAATAAATGAATAAACAAAGAAAATAAAATAAATATGTATATATATGAATAAAATGGAAAAAATATGGCTACAAACGGCAGCTTTTGGACTCTAAAATGTCAAAATTTTCAAGCTCGCTCGCTTCGCTCGCTCGCATTGAATCGTTATGCCATTCTCCTAATGTTGCTGATAGTAATTGCCAGTAGAGCTTGCGCCCGATGCCCCCACCCCTTAATTTCCAAAGCGAAAGATACATATAGCTACAAACGGGAGTTTTGGGACTGTGAAATGTCAAAATTTTAAAGCTCGCTCGCTTCGCTCGCTCGCATTGAATCGTTATGCCACTCTCCTAATGTTGCTGACAGTAATTGCCAGCAGTTGCGTCCGATGCCCCCCCCCCCCTTAATTTCCAAAGCGAAAGATATAGCTGCAAACGGGAGTTTTTGGACTGTAAAATGTCAAAATTCTCAAGCTCGCTCGCTTTGCTCGCTCGCATTGAATCGTTATGCCATTCTCCTAATGTTGCTGCCAGTAATTGCCAGCAGTTGCGTCCGATGCCCCCCCCTAATTTCCAAAGCGAAAGAAATAGCTACAAACGGGAGTTTTTGGACTGTAAAATGTCAAAATTCTCAAGCTCGCTTGCTTTGCTCGCTCGCATTGAATCGTTATGCCATTCTCCTAATGTTGCTGCCAATAATTGCCAGCAGTTGCGCCCGATGCGCCCCCATTTATTTCAAAGCGAAATATGTAGCTACAATTAAAACTCCAGTTTTGGAACTGTAGAATATCAACATTTTCAAGCTCGCTCGCTTCGCTCGCTCGCATTTTATTGTTATGCCATTCACCTTATGTTGCTGACAGTATATAATTTGTCGATCGTTTCACACCGTTATTCCATAATCCATGTAAGGGGAACTTACAATGTTCCTCAATGACTGCGTTGTTGAATGTATCACATTCCGTAATGTATTGTAGTCCCATTATTGCTCACGCACACACGCACAAGCATACAGACCGTCATAATTACTTTATGGTTCCCCCCATGTTTCGACCCACCGTACGCCACTTTACATATATATGTACATATATATATGTATATATATATATAATAGATGTGTGTGCGTGTGTGTGTGTGTGTGTGTGTATGTATGTGTATATTGTGTAACATATGCATGGCCTAATCTTGAGCCCCCTCCAATGTTTGCCCCCCCAATCCAAAACTGCTTCCGGCGCGCCTGGTTGATCCTACTACTCATCGACCGCCTAATTATCATTTGCCTGATAAGAATATTTAACACTGAAATCCACGTAAAAACTTGACCTACGTGATTGAGAATATCCAGCACTATCAAATGCTGTTGACGTGTTGTTCCCTTACAATTCGAAGTTTCAGTGCAAAAATATCGCCGTCGAACTTGAGTGCCCTCTTTTCAGCTCCCCGCCGCGGTGCTTCTCCTTTTTAGCTCACCTGAGCCAAAGGCTCAAGTGAGCTATTGCGATCGCCCTTCGTCCGGCGTCCGTCGTGCGTCGTGCGTCGTCCGTCGTCCGTCGTCCGTCGTGCGTCGTGCGTCGTGCGTAAACTTTTTACATTTTCATCTTCTTCTTAAAAACCCCATGACCGATTTTCATCAAACTTGGCAGGTAGCATCCCTAGGGGGTTAGGAACTCAATTTGTTAAAATGGGCACCATGCCCCACCCAGGGGGCCCCCAGGGGGGCCCAAACCCCCCAAAATTAAGGAATCTGTAAAAATCTTCTTCTCTAGAACCAGAAGTGATAGAGCGAAGTTAATACTATGAGTTAGTACATTGATGACTGTAGTTTCAAGTTTGTTCATGGCAGAATCAGGGGTGCCCCCCTTGGGACCCAGGGGAGGGGGGTGGGGAAGGGTTCTAATGGGGCCTAAATTGTACATTTTCATCTTCTTCTTGAGAACTCCATGACCCATTTTCACCAAACTTGGCAGGTAGCATCCCTAGGGGGTTAGGAACTCCATTTGTTAAAATGGGCACCATGACCCACCCAGGGGGCCCCCAGGGTGCCCAAACCCCCCAAAATTAAGGAATCCGCAAAAACCTTCTCTAGAACCAGAAGTGATAGAGCTAGGTTAATACTATGAGTTAGCACATTGATGACTGTAGTTTCAAGTTTGTTCATGGCAGAATCAGGGGTGCCCCCCTTGGGACCCGGGGGGGGGGGGGGGGGTGGGGGTGAGGAGGGGTCCTAATGGGACTTAAATTGTACATTTTTATCTTCTTCTTGAGAACCCCATGACCTATTTTCACCAAACTTGGCAGGTAGCATTCCTAGGGGGTTAGGATCTCAATTTGTTAAAATGGGCACCATGCCCCGCCCAGGGGGCCCCCAGGGGGCCCAAACCCCCCAAATGAAGGAATCTTTAAAAATCTTCTCTAGAATCAGAAGTTATAGAGCTGAGATAATACTATGAGTGAGTACATTAATGACTGTAGTTTCAAGTTTGTTCATAGGAGATCCAGGGGTGCCCCTCTTGGGGGTAGGGGGGAGGGGGGTGGTTGGAAGGGTCCAAATGGGGGCCTGAATTGTACATTTTCATCTTCTTCCTGAAAACTTCATGATGGATTTTTGTCAAACTTGGCAGGTAGCATCCCTAGGTGGTCAGGATCTCAATTTATCAAACTGGGCACCATGCCCCACCCAGAGGGCCCCAGGGGGCCCCAATTCCCCCAAATTAAGGAATCTTGAAAAAATTGGGCCCTTATTGTACATTTTCATCTTCCACTTGAGAATGCCTCGTCAAATTTTGGTAGAGCTGTGAATAATTTAGATTAGTGACTGCGTGAAAGGTGAACTTGCGATACTCAGGTGAGCGCTAGACCCGCGGGTCTCTTGTTTAGATCTACCGCTGTTTTTGTATTGACGATGCACACAAACCGAGTTGTATTGAACACCGTGTTGTACGAACCTTTTTAGAAAATGCATTGACATTACATTACGATTCGGTTAAAATATTCATTCTAAATTTTCTCCTTGATTTAAACCATTAATGAACAGTGAATTTTCGTTTTCCCCACACATCCTCATCAACAGTCAAAGCCAATACATTTTTATGTGCTCTGGATCTGCGTGGAGTGCAGTGTGTACTAAGTGTTCTGTACGCCAAAAACTAGTGGTTGGTTTCAAAAAGGGTGGTCGATGTGTAGTAGAGTTACCATACCAACAATGCCATGGGTGCCGCAACGTCCCCGATGCAACATTGCGCCAATAAGGTACACTACGACACATTTTCAATGGCCCTGTACGTGCATCGACATCAAATGTGCATAGCACCCATCCGAAGTCTGGCCAACTACTAGGGAACGGTCGCATTCTGGTCTGTCAGTGTTATCATGCCGATACATTTTTGGATTTTCTGAAATCTGTGATCACCGATGTACAATTTATTTAACAAAATCAACATTGTGACAAATGTAGTTTGACATAATAGAATAGTAATACATTGTCATTGTTCTAGATAAAATTTTGCATCCTTTGTAACTCCCTTCTCTCCCTCTATGTCTCCCCTCTCCCCTTTCTTCCCTCTCTCTCTCTCTCTCTCTCTCTCTCTCTCTCTCTCTCTCTGTCTCTCTTTGTTTGTCCCCCCCCCCCCCTTCCCCATCCCCCTTATCTCCCTCTCTGACTGGACAGGAAACACCAATGCTAAAGATGGAACAGTTAGAATTGTGAAAAAAAACAACAACAGAGCTTTATCAACCGGTCACCTTCTTGATCAGCAGTGACAGGAAAATGGGTCACGGGGCAAGCACCAGCGTGAAGAGAGTTTCCCTGGCACAGAAAAAACCCCGCGTGGAAAGAGAGGAGGAGGAGGAGGAGGATTCCAGGCCGGTGTAAGATTTTATTTCCATATTGTTGGCCCTTTTGCACGTGGGGGTTTCATGCAACATCAGCCTGTACTTACTGAAGATAGTGGTAAATTTCTATTTGTGATTGTAGATTGATTTGCCAAGTAGTGTGATGCAGGGATGATATAAACCAGGCAAAGAAACAAATACTCTTGTGTGTGCCTTCCCCCCTCCCCCACATACACACGCACACACACTAAATATGCACACATGTAAGAGCAGTCACAGACAGTTCAGTGATTTCCCAGAGATGGTCACTGATGGTTAAAGGGGTCACATGATTTTAATTGGACTATACATGTCGAGTAAATAACTGTGCTAAGACATTACAATACTTGTTGTTTTTCAAAGCGCTGTTCATAAAGTCGACTGGGTAAACTTTGGAAATCAATTGTAAATTAATTTAATTTGTTTGATGACAGAGAATAGATATACCGTACACATCTTCATGTCAATTGCATGTCATAAACTGCAGTAATTTTTGTTTGCTTGGTTGTTCAAGTTTCTTAATCCTTAACTTGATTTGAATCATGATTATGGTCTTTCATTGGTGCTTTGGTGAAAAGAATCATATTGTTCACACAGAGATTTATTGATTAAAGCAGCAAGTACATGTACATTAATTCTCTTCTGACAAAATGCATTTTTTGTTTTTCTCTCTAGATGGACAAGATCAAATTCAGATGGATGCATCGTAGAGAGTCTTAACACGAGCAAAACCAAGGTATACTTCTTCTTCTATTGTGTGCCATGTCCTTTCTCTGTGTGTCTGTCATTTGCACCTCTGTCTCATATGCTGTCTGTTAGTAATGGAAGTGTAAACATGTTTTTAGGGAATTTCAGACATATCACTGAATACATCTGGGCCCTGTCTTATAAAGACTTGTGATAGAAATCAATCACAAGTTTATTGAGAGCTGCAATGCAAGTTGTGATTGATTTGGGGACTTGTGATTGATTTGAAGTCTTTATAAGACGGGGCCCTGCTTGTCATGAGCAAATACTCGCTCCTGATAATGTAATGAGAGAGAAGGTATCCACCCAGAAGTCTGTTTCCTAATCCTGTCGTGGATATTCTCCCTGTTGAAAGTATCAACACAAGGTTTGCCATATATGCTCTATTGTTCTAGTGCATGCCAATCAGATTCATTTTTGCAGAGTATTGTTACAAGTTAACATTTGTTACAATTCAAGAATGCTCTAGTACTGGTCCTTGATGAAACCTTGATTGTGTTCATTGTTGCCACTTTTTTTTTTCAATAGCTGGATCTTCTGGAACAGCAGATTACGGAGTTCAAAGAGCTATTCAGGCAAGCAGAACTTAAATATGAGGAGGAGCATGAGAGAGCCACAACTCTTGAAAAGCAGGTTAGTCTGTCAAATAACTGTGCATCAAAGATATAACAAATATATATCTATATTTTTTAAAACTAGTTTTTAACAAACACCAGATGTATACAATCAATATGTTTTGATATGAAGTACAGAAAAAACTGCACACAGAGAAAGTAATTGAAATAGTATTCTCATTTGAACCTGTGTATTGAGTGAACACATACATTCGATCACTAAATGAATTATTACTCCTCAACAGTCACAAATTATAGTCTTGAAGAACTGTTTATGTAGATACTTTAGACAAAGAGTCTTGCGGTCATGCTTTCTGGCCCACTAATTTGCTAGGTATTGAATCAAATGAGTGCATTTGTTCTGCAGCTGGCTGAAGTGGAAGGGACCAACTTTGAGTTGACGGATCAGATCTCGGACCTAGAGGGACAGTTGGAATCCCTTCAGGGAAATTCTGGGTCAGAGGTCAATGACCAGCTAGAACAGGAGTTGACCCGCAGCAATCAGGTCAGTAGAACTTGCCTGTGAAAGTTTTAAAGGGATGATACAGTATTGGTGGAGATGAGAATTGGGCTTTTAACTTTTTGCGAGATACCAAGAAAACACTTATGATATAGTACAGAGCATACCACTTTAAGAGGAATTCAAAGTTTATTTGATGAAAATCGGGTTTGGAGTGACTGAAACATCCAAAAACAAAGTAAAACAAAGCAATCGTAACAAATTGTGGGTCCCACCTATCAGAATTGCTCTTTTTGGATATCTCAGCCATTTCAAAACCAATTTTCATCAAATAAACGTTGAATTCCTCATAGAATTACATGCTCTTTCATATTTCATAAGAGGTTTCTCATTATCTCACCAAAAATGTTAGAAACTTGAAATTAGGTCTCAACCAAAACTATATGATCCCTTTATGCATTCATCGTTAAGTGTCATTACACTCCACATTCAAGTTAGATTCGATTAAAGAGTGAAATCAAACAAACAGAATGGGGGGAGGGGGAGGTCATCAGATGGGACATATACATGTATTATGTATGATATATACATGAAATATGGAAGTTAGCTAATTTCAAAGTTTCTGCATGCTTTCACTGAACAGTGATGTTAAGCTGTAGTTACAACAGTGATGTAGATGAGGTGATTATGCCATCACCTCACAAGTCTTCATGAGAACCGAAGCAAGACTCTAAACCAGTTTCTTGCAAACAGATGCATGCTTTAGCAAAACTGAGACTAAAATCAAGTGATGTTTTTATTTCTCATTGAAACTAGTGAAATCCTTGGGGGAAACAAACTTTTGTTGGCCACTAGCCACTGACAGACCACCCTGTATTGAGACTGAAGTGGGGCATGCAAAAGATCGCTGTATTTTGAGATTATAGTTCACAGGGTGAAACCACACAACGGATTCTAAGTTTGTAGGGGATATCTCAAGAATTAATTTCAAGCTTATTACTGTGATATCTTATCTTTTCTGTTCATAGGGATGTTGTTTATGTCATTTTTCCTTCATTATATGTTCCACAACTTGTTTTTCTTTTGATGCAATATTCATATGGCAGCTTCTTTCATCTGTACAATTTATTTCTTTTGACAAACTATATATTCACAAGAGTTGCTGGATATTCCAGAGCCTTTGCTTTTGATGACAAGTGCTTTTCTCCTTCAAACAGTACCTGATATTTATTTGTATTCACACCTGAAATATACCTGGTGTATATTTCTTCCAAGTGTGTAAAAATATTTGAGATCATACTGAATGAAATTCATTTCATTTCCAGCCACACTACAATTATTCGTAGTTGTGAATGTTTCTTCAAAAGTACATTAAGATTTGTAAAATGCAGTAATATGAAAATGATTTCCTGCATCATTTGTTTGTGTATATTCAAAGCTGATATTGATATTCCACTACTTTTCCCAATATGAGCAACATGTATTGCTAACTGTTCTATGGAATTCTCAATGAGATTTGTTTTACAAGCTGAAGTTTGAAGCTTGCATCAAGGCATTTTTATTATAGGATAGACTATACTACTGTTATTACCAGTCAGTATAGCACTAACTCTACTAAAAAAAAAAATACAACAAGGGGAAAAAGGTGATATTGTTTGGTTTGTGTGTTTGCCATTATTGTGTTTTGTCAGGGGTTTCATTATTTTATTTCAGGGTGGTTTGTTTGTTTGTTTGATTTTTTTTTTTTTTGGGGGGGGGTTGGTATGTGTGTGCATGTTTATTTGTTTCTTTGTCTTTTCTATGAAAGTTCTCATTCACTATTCATTTTACAGGAAGTGGAAAAGCTGGAAATGCAAGTGAAAATACTAGAGGAACAGATGACCTCTATGGTATGTTTATATTCTCTCCAAAACAACCTTGTCTCTACTAGTAATTCTTGAAGTAACCTTTTAAGCATATTCCATGAAAGAGATAAAGGCAATCACTTTGTTTCACTCCTGATCAGGAAATCTGTTCATACTGACATGTGACTTTGAACATGAAAATGTATTTCTATGTGATGATAAATGTTACTAAGTCGTAGTGGTCACCTATTTTTGCATGGTTAAACCATCCAGGTTGTACTGTAACTCATGTAATATTTCTCTCTCCCTCTCTCTCTCTTCTTCTCTCTCTCTTTCTCTACACCTGTATACCTGAAGACTTGTTTCGTAGATTGAAATGAAATAAGAGCCAAGTGCTGTAATATAATATACTATAGACAGATGCCAGATTCAACTTGATGGAAACTTTATAATTACAAAGTGGGATGAATAAATCTCCAGAATTTCTGCTGTCATAATGGTTGACAAGAGTTGTTTGATGTAAAATTATAGTTCTCTGTAACATGGAATATACTATTTAGCACTGAAATAATAATTGCAACATGAACTGTATGCATGATATTCACTGGAAGAATGTGCAGTATGTAAGAATTTTGATTTCATATGCAGAAAATTTGGAAAATGTCCCCTTAATACAATACATTGTACCATAAGGTGGGGGGAAGTGATTGAGTGATATAACTCAGCTATGACATTAAAAGGTAATATATGCAAAATAATTTGCTCATAACTTTTGATACTTTGCCATAAATAAATGACATTATCTTTTCATGTGATTTGTGTATCAACGGATAAAACACACACACACACACACACACACACACACACACACACAAATGTGCATTTCTTACTTTGTTGATTTCGTGACCATTGATTTTGACATGTAAATGAGGGTTAATTACTTTATCTTCAGCGCTCCAAGTTCCGTAAGAAAGTGAGGGCAGCCAACATGGAAGTGACAGAGGCGAAGCAGGAATCCTCGCTGAAAATTTACCGTCTGAAGGATGAGATCAAACAACTAGAAGAGGAGAACCTGAAACTGACTGGTATGTCACAGAGATTTCCTTAGGTGATGTTAGGTTAATTCATTTGTGTGTGTAGTGAGTTTCATTTACATCCATTCCCTTGAATCTAAAATCAAAAGATAGAGACTCCAACCCCAAGCACCTTCTGATCGGGATATTCTCCCGCCTGAAACCCCTATCAAATGGGAGACTCCAACTTGATGTACGAGCACGAAGTTCCTTGCGGTCTAGGGTTCTAGATGTTCTCTCGTGCTATCTAAGGCTTATTTTTCAACATACAATGAAATTGAGTAAGAAATCATTTCAAGTGGGAGAAATTAAATCTCAAGCGGGAGAACGGGAGATTCTGCAAAAATGGGCTTTCGGCGGGAGATCTCCCGTCGAAAGAGGGAGAGTTGGAGTCTCTGAAAAGAAAGTGAAAACAAAAGCCAAAAGCAGCTGATACTAACTGCAGACAAATGCCTTTCCCATGAGCTCACAAAAGATTTTTAGGACGTTAGAGGTGTACAAGCAGCGTTACATCTAATTGCTGTCCGAACATATCCTGTTGTAGTGCATGATGTAATAAAAACATCCACTTTCGTTATATGTTTTTCTTCACAGCATGGACTTGAGTAATTTGTATTATATCATTCTCATCTCTCCTGTTCACTCATATTATGTATTATGTGGCTAATTGGTTCTGTATCTCTTACTCTCTCTCGCAATTCCTTGTCTTCAGAACGAAATCATTGTTTAATCATTTTTTGTTTCTATTTTTTTAATTTCTTTGTGTGTTTATGCTCCCATTTTTCTACCTCTGTATCTGTCTTTCATGAACTTACTGACCTTTTGATAATGACATACTTGGTCACCTGGTGCAGGGAGGCACCTCCCTGCTTGGTGTATGCATGGTATAGTAATTATTGCTTATTCTGGCTGAATTTACAAGATGAAGAATAAGAGGGTACCATTGGTAAATGTGTAGTTGTGTTATTGGAGTATGTCAATAAAACAGAAACATAGATGCATTCATGTGATGACCTTTTAACTCTGACACTCACAGAACGACTAGAACGTGCCAATGCTGGATCCTCTCCATCAGCTGAATCTGGCAAGTTGCATCCAGGACGAGACCAGCCGGTGACAGAGGATTCCCGCATGATGGTCATTTTGGAGCTTTCTGGCAAGGTGTCCAGCCAAGAGGATCACATCCAGGAGCTCACAGCACTCATTGAAGAGAAGGACAAACTGCTGAAGGACCTGTCTGACCAGCTTGCCCAGCACAGGCCCCCCAGTCGACCCCCAAGTGAGGTGCACACCAGCAGGCCTCCCAGCGGGTCATCCAACCGCCCACTCAGCGGGAAGACCTCACGGCAGAGAAGTAGCGGGTCGAGTGCCAAGACCAACAGTAATCGGGATGGTCAATTAATTGCTCATAGGGGTGCTGACCCTCTGGATAGCGATGGCGGTGAGGAGACATTCAGGAGCTCAGAAACAGATGTGTTTGATTACAGGAAAGAGGAACATCGGGGAAGATGTAAGAGGAAGTCAGAGCATGATGGAAGAGAGGGGCGGGATAATGCAGAGGATGATGGCAAAACCCCTGCTGGCAAGGGGCAGATCTCTTCAGAGGATAGAAGAAAAAGTGGTAGTCGGAAAAACAAAGACAGGGTCAGGACAAATAGTAAAGACAGAAAGGATCCTAATAAGAGAATAGAAGACCAGGGAGGAGAAGTCGATGCAGAGAGTATAAGTTCAGTATCCAGAGACCACGGGCAGGTACTGGGTCAGAAATCCAGCAGTCCCAATTCAGTATCAGATCAGTGCTCAAACTCAAGGGTCACTCATACACCCATGTCTTCAAGGAGCACTAAAAGAGCAAACTCTGCCGGCAGTGAAGACTCGGCATTCCATGAGAATGGGGAGGGAACAAAGAGTGCTCCTTCCAGCGCAGGCTCGAGCAGGCTTCGCCGACGATTAAAATCATCTCAGCAACGGGCAGCCTCGATAGACACCCTGCACAGCCAATGTGTGGATTTCCCAAAACCACCTTCCAGGACCAGTGCAAATTTGTATGAGCAGGACTCCGGTCTTGATGACAGTTGTGCAAATCAAGCTTCCAAGCAGATCTCAAATCCTTCAGACCAAGACCTGGATAACTTGCTGCAGGAGCTAATGAGGGAGAGTCCCATGGATGCTGTTCAGGATATCAAGGAGAAGAGAGTTCAAAAGTTTGGTATATCTGAGGATAAGATAAGGAGTCTTATATCAGATGGTGGTTCATAACCTATCCCAGTGGATGTAGACATTACTGAGCCCTGAAATCTTTGTGTTACTCACTCTACTCAGAGCAAGTGTAGAATGAAATGTGAGTAACAAAAATGTCATACAGATGCACAATTATAAAAAAAAAAAACATGGCTACAAGACAGAAAACAAAGTTGAATCTTCTTCTCCAACCATTTTGAGATAGTATAGCAGAAAGGTTGTCTTCAGTCTGATCCATGAAATATCCAGTCCATTAAATGTATGTTGTTGGCATCGTGTCTACCCGTAAAAGGAGAGATTTAGTGTATTACTGAAAAAGTGGAAATTTTTGCTTATGTAATTTTTCGCGCTCAGCTGGGGAGGATGAGTTTTGCTAGTTTTCAATTTTGCAGAATCAAGATATTGACTACTGGAACATATAGCAAGCAAAAATATATACATGCTCTTATTTTGCACTGGTTTCTGGTTGTGCAAAATGTGTGAAAATTTCAATCTGCAAACATTTCCACTTGTACAGTATACATACTGTTCCTCCAAGTACCAAGAGTACTTCTTTTTCAACATTCGAATTCAAATTCAAACTTTATTTTGAATTTTTATCAACAGAATGTACCAAGAAATATGATAAATCTGACATGCGTGTCTTTGATAATATGCATAGCCAGCCAGGGATAACTACATGTTGATGTCTACATGATCAGTACGAAAAAGAAACATGCAATCGTATATATATACACTCTGCAAAAAAAAAAAAAAAAAAAGTGGAGGTCCCCACTCAAAAGACCATGCTTGTATCATGAGGGTACCTCTGAGGGAAGGGGGAAATAAGGGGGGTGAAAAACTTTCAACTACAAAGAGTGTGGGAAACTGGGGAAATCAGGAATAGAAAAAAAAAGAAAGCAAAAGTGTGAAAAAAAAGGTACAGAAAATAGGGAGAAGAGGGAGAGAAAGAGAAAAAAACCCCACAAAACCTAAATCATTTTGATGCATACACCAAGGGCCAAAGCCCATAGAGACAATTAGCCAGGTGTTACGTATAAAGCATCTTCGAAAGTGATACAACACCATCTGAAAGTGATTCAAGCACTATCACACATATTGTGTGTTTTTTATATCGAAATAACCGCATCAGTATGTTCCATTTTGTTTGTTTTTTGCCTTTAATTGGACTATTCTACAGATTTTGTAAGATTGTTAATATTTGAACAGTCATGCCTGAATTTGATACTTGTCCATGGAAGTACGTATAGTTGGAAATTCTTTGTAGTATGTTACACACAACCAAGATGAATAATGAGCACTTCATACTTCTGAGAAGCAGAAAACTTCATTTCACAAAGCATGAAAAAATCCTGCTGTTTTTCATGAGTAAGTGTCCCACAACAATTTTAGATATTTGAAGAATATTGATGGAATTTTAGGAATACATAACTAAAATTTAGGAGGTTTTTTTTTTCTGTTTTTTTTTTTTCAAGTCATGGCGTGAGAAACAATAAAACTCATATCCTTGTAAATCTCAAAGATGAAAAATTGTTTTTCCTGCAAAATTTAGAGGAATTCTTTTTCTTTTTAATTTCTTCAGCAATCATTGTGTTCCAAATATTGCACTTTCTGAAAGTGACAATACCATAGAGACCTTGTGCACTATATCATGTGAGTATTGAGATTAAAAAGACAATTTGTACTACATCCCTGGAGTGTACAGTATTTCCATTGCTTGCTCCCAATGTCTTCATGAGGATCTGGTAATCGTTGTGAGAAGCAAAGTGGTTAGGGCTCCATCTTGTGTTCATGGAGGCAAGAATCATCCCAGTGAGATGTTAGCATGACACCTTAGTCCCTCACAGACAGACCACAGTCACCAGTGCATGAAGCACATCACAACAGTTGCAGTACACCCACCGTCTCATACTTTAACCCATTGAGGACAGACTGATTTTGCTATGACACACATTTCCCATAGACACCTGCCCGAGTATTCTCGGAACTCGTCTTCAACGGGTTAAAGAGGAAGAGTTTCATGAGAACAGTTGTGAGGTTAGATTGTGAGCTCTCTATCACATCCAAAAACATGAATTTATGTGTGACTCTTTCACTATCGAGAGTTCAGACATTTTCCTCCGTCAGGAATTCACAGCGATCAGAAAACAAACAAACTAACAGAAACACATAATCATCTCTAGTTCTACCATTTTGTGTCAGAGGAAGCTGTCCTAATGCCAGCTGTTGAAACTTTTGTAATTGGTTTGGATATGATATCAGAAAGGTTGTTAATAGTGTGGTAGATTCAAAGTGATCAAAAAGCAAACAAACAAACAAACAAAACACATAGTTATCACTAGTTCTGCAGTTTTATGTGAAAGGAAGTTGTCCTAATGCCATCTGTTGAAGCTTTTGTAATTGGTTTGGATATGATATCAAAAGGGTTGCTAATAGTGTGGTAGATTAATTCGTGTTCCATTGCAGAAGTCCAAACAGAACGTTATCAGGCAATGGACCATGCACACCATTGGGTTGTTTGTAAGAAACCCCTCAGATGTGTGAGAGGTTGAAAAATGGAATTCTCACTAAATCTCCATCATAAAAACCTCATGTTTGAATGTTCTATGTTGGGTTGTATTTGCTTTCACTCAGTGCTGAAGGGTGGCTGAAGGCAGTGGCGTATCTAGGGAAAACGGCGCCCGGGGCAAGCGCGAAAATTGCGCCCCTAATTTCTGAAAAAGACTAGTGTTCGACTCCAACCCCAACCCGGTAGGGACTTTAAGCAAAGTCCACATGATATGCTTTTCAAGCCCTTAAAAGGGGTCTTTTGAGGGTGATTTAAATGTAATGAATTTTGATAAATTTTGGCGAGCGAGCGCAGCGAGCGAGCCGAAAATTTTTGTATTTCAGCTGACAAAACATGGAATTCTTGTCATTTTTTGCTTATCAAATCTTACAATTCTAATCAAGATAGTGACGGCCTTATAGATAACGATTTATCTATACCAACAAACTGAGTACTTTAAAAAATATTCTAAATCAGGGGGGCATTTCATGAAGCGTTTTGTCCGACAACTTGTCGGACAAAATTTGCTTTCAGCCAATCAGAAGCAAGGATTTCAGTAGCTTTTAACAGTTTGTCAGACAAAATATCTGACAAATTGCTTCATGAAATGCCCACAATGGACGCGCGAGTTAGCCGAAATTTGTATATTTCCGTGTCATCATCACGTTTTGTTCTTATCTCCTTTTTGTTTTGACAAATTTTGGCGAGCGAGCACAGCGAGCGAGCCGAAAATTTTTGTATTTCAGCTTGCAAAACATGGAACTCTTGTCATTTTTTGCTTATCAAATCTTAGAATTCTAATCAAGATATAGTGACGGCCTTATAGATAACGATTTTTACCAACAAACTGAAGACTTGAAAAAATACTCTACATTAGTACGAGCGAGTGAGCCGAAATTTGTATATTTCCGCGTCATCATCACGTTTTGTTCTTATCTCCTTTTTGTTTTGATAAATTTTGGCGAGCGAGCGCAGCGAGCGGGCCGAAAATTTTTGTATTTCAGCTTACAAAACATGGAACTCTTGTCATTTTTTGCTTATCAAATCTTAGAATTCTAATCAAGATATAGTGACGGCCTTATAGATAACGATTTTTACCAACAAACTGAGGACTTGAAGAAATACTCCATAAATGAATTAGTACGAGCGAGTGAGCCGAAATTTGTATATTTTCACGTCATCAGTACGTTTTGTTTTTACCTTGTTTGATTTTTTTGGCGCCCCCCCCCCCTTATGTTCGAAACCGTTTGCGCCTTCTTTTGATCCAATTGGCGATCGCTTCAGAACGAAAGAAATTGCAGCCGCTGCTCCGTGAAACATTTTGCCTGCTAAATATAAAATGACATGTGTGAACACAATAGACATTGTCATCATCACATTTTGTTCTTACCTTCTTCTTCTATATAAAACTTAGAGAGCGAGCGTAGCGAGCGAGCCGAAAATGTTATATTTCAGCTTACATAACATGGAATTCTTGTGTGAACACAATAAACATTGTCAGTTTGTCCGAATCATCATTATGTTTTGTTTTTATCTTTTTTTAAATTTCGTTTTCTGCCCCCCCCCCCCCCCCCCCCCCCCACCATTCTTCCTCTCCCCCCCCCCCCCCCCCCCTTTCCGGTGAGTTTCTTCTTCTTCTTCTTCTTCTTCTTTTCTTTTTTTTTCGGTTTTTTTCGGTTTTTTTTTTTCTTCTTCTTCTTCGTTTTTTTTTTTTTTTGCGCCCCCACGGAGTGGCGCCCGGGGCACGTGCCCCCCTTGCCCCCCCCCCCCCCCCCCCCCTAGATACGCCACTGGCTGAAGGTGGCATTATGGCAATCATAGAATGGTATTTCATGTAATAAACACCAGAACATTTCACACACCTATACAAGTGGGACATCTATAATCCTCCCCCCCCCCTTTATGGTCCTTTAAATACAGACAAACGGACACACATTAACCGTTTTGCAATGCTGATGCTTTTGTTTTATTATAATAATTGTAAAGAGAAAGTAAAGCAGAGAAAATTTAAGGTGGTCACACACACACGCATACACACACACACCTGACTTTAATCTTGCCTACTCGAAGAGAATGAAGACTACCAACTGTAGCTGCGAATAGATTCTTCTTGGCAAAATGTATGTTTAAATAAGCCTTGAAAGTCACATGTTTAAATAGTGTATTACGCATAGCAACAGACTAGTCACACTCATCGTAATGTTGAAATAAGCCTTGAAATTCACCTGTATGAGTAATATCCACGTATTACGTACAACAACAGACTAGTCACACTAATTTTCTCGGTAATAATTTTGGGCACATGCATGAAATCATATTTTTCTCTTTGTTTGTCCTTTGACCAATACTTGGCCTCTCCATCTCACATCAAAGTCACTTATGGAGAGCGTCGGACTTTGATTTACATATACTCTGTCTTTACATCGCGTTCTTATCATATTTTTTAAAGGAAAGTGTTGATTCTTTTAACGGCGGGTTTCATACGATCCCGTGCATTTCATTGCTATTCATTCGTACATAGCGCCACCTTTGGTCGACCATTCGGAAGCCCTGAACTCTGTGTACGACCATGTTTTGGCATTTATGACGGCAAAGCTATCAGACGGTAACAAAGTTACGTATGCATTGGAATCTGTCCAGATATGCACGCACCGTTTCCAAATGTCATTTTCGTTGAGATGTATAGCAAACAAAATAACACTTCTACTACAATGTGAACAATCTTGCAAAACAAGTTCTCCCAGATATAATAATCTACTCCAACATAGACGATTATCGATACAGATTATTGAAGTTAGTGAACATATAATTCCTGAACGACCGATGTTTCGAAACGGTAGTCATATTCATAAAAAGTCTCGTTTGTTAAGAATCACAGATCGCGCAACTCAGAATGTTCGTTTACAAATCAATAGACTTCATTTTGCATGTGCGGTGTTGGATGAACATAAACTCTATGTCCCAGATTTCTCCCAAAGTATTTAGGAAGCAGTGCCGGGGCAATATTTCATCAAGTCTTATCAGGTTGCAATGATTTGTATCTTGCCCGTTAGCCGCTCATTGCCAAATCTTATCGAAAACAAACAAACGAAAGAGCAAACAAACAAACAAACTCACAAGTGAACAATAAAAACAAAAACAAAACCAACTCGAACAAAAACACAGAAAAGCTATTCTACATGGTTGTTTTAGGTGTGTTTGTGTGTTGATTGATGACATCTATAATGTGTCTTGTTAATGTGGTCTTACTGTGGTTTTGAATAACCTACAAATTCTTACAAGGGAGGGGAGCTTGGGTACCACTGGTGTTTTGTTTTTGGTTGGAGCAACCTTTCATTGACAGATCTGATATAGCGGTATTACAGATCGCCCTTGCAATCACAAACATTGCAACAACCATCCACGGGGTGATATCAGCTAGTTTGTGTTTTGTTTGTTTGTTTGATTGTCAGTGTGTCATGTATGGTCCATGGTCTGCATGGGTATTATCGTTCCAATCACAAACGGAATCAAGGTGCCACAATTAACAAATTCAGAAAATTCTTCCCTTATATACAAAGACCGCTGAGGCCGTACTTTTTCGTGGTACGTGTATAATATGCCGGCGCCATAATACTGAGTGCAGAACGAAGTTGCTCGTTGGTGTTCAGTGAACGGACTTCATTCTTTCATCTTATGGGCCTGTTGCCAAAAAGGCAAATCGTTAAAACAAAACATTAAAACCAAACAAAGAGAGACCAGAATAGACCAGCAAGCAAGTAAGCAAGAATGCAAACGGTCGTTCTGTTACCGACATGCAGTTTTACCTCGAACAATCTCCTGCGTTATTTTGCCATGTTTGGGTTCACTTTTTGTGTGCTAAGCCTAAAGTCTCGCACCGTAGGCCTTGATACAAACATGATTTGGGCCTATACATTTTAACCTTCCTTCACAGCGTAGTGATAGGTATACAATGTAGATGACGAAATAATACAATTGATTCTATTGGAAATCCTTCAATGGAAGTGAATCCCAACTTCAGGCTGCTGTTCTGTAGAAGTCGGACGAAAAATCTCGTCAACATTATTCTCGGACAGAAAGAGATTGTACGCTTTGTGCTTACCGCAATACAGAATGACTTCTCTGTTTTTTTCTTCCCGTCTCTTTTTTTCCTTCTATTCAATTCTGTTCTGTTCTGTTCTATTCTATTCTATTCTATTCTATTCTATTCTATTATATTATATTATATTGTATTGTATTGTATTCTATTCTATTCTATTCTATTCTATTCTATTCTATTCTATTCTATTCTATTCTATTTGATTTGATTCTATTCTATTCTATTCTATTCTATTCTATTCTACTTTAGTCTATTTTATTCATTTATATTTTATTTTATTTCTCCATACATTATATTTAGAATCTATCTCTCTTTGACTAAACTGTTTTCATGAATGATTTATGTAAACGTATTATGATAGTAAAGTAGGATTTATTACAAATTACCATATACGTACACGTATGTTTCCTGACGTATGAAAGGATGACTATTATTATGAGGATAATGATATATTTACAAGGTCGGATATGCAAAACACACGTATACGTCGAAACATCAAATATCTCACAAAATGAGATTAAACAAGCTGAACACATGCAATTGGCAAGTGGGGAAAGTGAAAATGATGCAATTCCTGATCAAGATTAGTGTCCTCTTAAACTATTGATCTACGTTTTAAACGCTCCAACATAACAGTATATCAAACGAGTATGCCAGTATTATTAAGACGGGACTTTAAACATCCCGTGAAATATACATTATTCATAAGACTTTCTAGCTCAAGAAATGCAAATGTACATAATGTAGATGCAGTCATAGAAGGTTCTGCATACACAAAGACATTTTACTCATCATTGTATTATGAAAGCGGTTTCTTCTTACGGCAGTGCACAGTGCGGTTCACGTATAAATTTTTGTTTACGTTATGAAATGTTCAATTGTTGAAGTTTTACTCCATCAGATTTTAGTGATCAACATAAACTAAATAGTTGAACATGTCGAAAATGTATAGTTTTTAGATTATTTATAATAGAATAATTATAATACAATAATATGATATGATATGATATGATATCTATTCCTGTGTGGAGTATACGAAATTTGATTCAATGTGTATGCTCCATTAATTTGCTCATGTAATAATCCCTTGTCAAATTCAAATTTGTAACTTTATACTGGTGAAATGATTATAGATTTATCAAATCTGTACAAGAATCAGATAGAAAGGGTCAAAATCACTACAATTTCAGAAAGAAACAAATTTTTATCTTCCTGTTTTTCATGTATACTGCCAAATTGAGAATCACGAAAATTAAAGAGTAATGATGCTATGAGAATTCTGTAACTGCAACAACCACTTATGAACAACAAAGGGCTCAAATGACTTTTTTTAACACTATATACACAGTACTTTCTGATAACACAAACAACATGCAGCGTAAACCACAGAAATGCGGTTTCTGATGGGACTCGACCGGGGAGTTAACATTCTCTGCAGAAATCAATTTTGCCTCCTCCTCTCCCTCCAACCGCAAACTTTGACAAGCGTCTCTTGTATACACCTTGCGGATCTACAAATAATAAGCACACGGATAGATTCATGCATTCGTAAAAATACCGAGATTTCTATTGGCGCGTATTTGTTGAAAATTCGTGCAGACTGGACGGATTTACCAACTAGAGCTTCCGCCGTTCTTAGGGATAACTATTAGCGCAAATCATGACTGCAAATAAGGTGTCAAACTTCTCTCGCTGATGGGAATAATGACTTTTGATCATAATTACATGTATTGAGATGTGCCATGTTCATTAAGTAGAATATTCGTTACATTGCGAGAGAGCTTACGGGGTGTAATGACAATATAAAGTAAACGCCCTTCATCCAGAAATTGTCTTAATTGAGGCAGTATATTTGTTTTCCCTTTATGCTACATATCTCATTTTTATTCAAAAGCTTTCATACAACAATCCTATACACACAACGGTATACATTGTGTTACATTACTTTAGTGCTTGATGTCACGGTATACAAAGGCGTTTTTTTTTTTTCTTTCGCATTGCTCTCTTGGCCAGAGGAAAAAGGTATACACAATTATATTATACAGGGCACCTGCATGTACCAAATACATTAAAGTTTTATGGTAACGTTGTTAGTTTAAGTTATGATGAGTTGTAAAGCAATATAAAAACCCACCCCTACTACGACAGGTGCTGGAAACAAAAGAAACAAAATAGAACCATAATTATTATCAATATTAGAGTAATTAATATCTTTAAATAAAGCAATTCTTAAGAGGTGCTAAAATTGTCAAAATAAATTAAATCTAATCAAATTGTCTAAACCATAATGACTATCTTGAGTTTGCCCATTAAAGATAAAAGTCGCGACTTTTGATTATATAATAGTGCAGAGAGAAGGATAGCTGAGGTCTGTACCGGGCCAACTCTGAACTCGGCACAATCCCGTGCCAACTTGGCACAGCCCGACAATAGAAACTCATTCTCCGGTGCGACATCCTCATCGAAAACTTCGAGCGCAGTCTCGAATACCGGCAAATATGATAACAAGCTCAAAATTTCTACTATATTTGATGAGTCTTCCTCTATACTAAAATAGAACAATCCATCTGCATTGTGTCTGTGCATCTTTGTTGTTCAGGATTAAAACATTGTGATGTCAGGGAATTTCATTCAGTTATATGAAACACTTTTCTCATTTGTTTATTTTGTAGTTCATGCCATTTTTAATTCAAGATTTAGCCGACACAATTTGTGACCGTGCATCACAAAACGAACAAAAAGTCGCACGCCTTGATTTTACGTGAGGACTCAAAATACACTGTGTAGGTGAAACGGGTAAACCCAGTCAATTAAAGTTTTTATATTCATATTTCTGAGATCACAATCTTCCTACATTATTCTAAAGTTTGGGATCTTAAAACGAATGTGAAATTGTGTCTTTAGCAATTTTTGTAGAACACCTTTCTTGTAGAGCAGTATAGAGTAAAGTAATTAGGCATGTCATAGAGGCCCCTTTTCATTTCTTAAATATCCTTCACACACTCTTCACTTTCAATTCATACCTTTTGAAAGGACAGGGGCGGATTCAGGAATTCCGTAAAGAGGGGGCGCCTTTACAAAATTAAACGCGCCCCTTTTTTATTTCTTTTGTTTTAACAAAAAATAAAGGGGGCACGCGCCTGATGTGCCCCCCCCCCCCCCCCCCCCGGCCTGGATCCGCCACTGAAGGATGGTGGTAAAGCTTTGAAAGTATGTAATAATAATGGGTAGAATGTGTTAATAGAGCATGCTCAATTTCAGCTTAATCTGATAATAATTGCTATGTTGTTTTACATCTTGTTTTTGTCCCATTCATTGCACAGCAAGGACGACTTGGTAAGATGAAGTGCTTGAATGGACCCAATACTT
Organism: Diadema antillarum; assembly: GCF_040938485.1. Classification (NCBI taxonomy): domain Eukaryota; kingdom Metazoa; phylum Echinodermata; class Echinoidea; order Diadematoida; family Diadematidae; genus Diadema; species Diadema antillarum. Next base: position 103,731 of record NW_027272358.1, on the reverse strand, counting down.
CGATACTTCTTTTCTCAGTACACATTCTCCTAATCAGGGTGTCGCTTTCTTGCCAGTATTTAGATGAGGTTAGGCGATTCCATTTGAATTGAGTTACACATCATTTTAAAGCGTAAAGTCTGCTCTTTCTGAATCTGTCCTTAACTAAGATTCATGTCAGGCGACGTTTTGTTGGTGTGTGATGCAGAATCACATAAATATGCACCACTCACACACACCAACACACTTACACACCCACATGTATGCACTGTATTTATATAATATAAACTGAATGCGTATCAATCAAATTATATTAACATTACGTAATGTGTACTTTGTATAAAAAGTTTGATAACATACTTTCGTTAAATGAATTTCCTGTGTTTTTCCTGTTGAAAATTCGTGTAGACTGGACGGATTTATCAACTTATAATGCATGCTTCTTCCGCTCTTATAACTATTAACGCAAATGATGACTGCAATTAAGTTATCAGGTTTCTCTCGCTTATGGGAGTATTACTTTTGATCATTTTAAGATGTGCGCTGTTCATTAAGCAGAATATTCATATTGCAAGAGAGATTATTGAGTATAATGACAATGTATAAAAAGTATGATGACACACTTCTGTCAATATTTCGTTAAATAATCTTCCCGTGATTTCGTGGTTTACTGAAATTCTGCTAAATTGATTGGCGGAGGACCATGTATATGGTGTCGCAAGTACTGAAAACAATTAAACACGGATTTGCACGGACACAGAATCTAATAATGTAAGCCTTTAGAAATATCATTGGTTCGCCATTTACCCTGTTACGAAACGCAAACAAAAATATATTTTACAAGTTATTATGTCGGTTGCGAGATATACACAATGGCTTACCACAGCCCTGAACTGCTGAATAATACTTGTGTTACCATGTTAATGCAGGTTGTCAGAGCGTTTGTATAAAGGATATCATGCCATTGATTGGATCATCTGTTGGTTGAATGTACTTTCATGAATAAAGAAAAGAAGAAGAAGAAGGAAGAAGAGGAAAAGAAGAAGAAGAATGAGAGAAGGAAAGAAAGAAAGAGTAATGGAGGAGGTTAAGTGGGTGGGAGTTGCACGACAAATCACGAAACCGATATGAAGATCGTGTCGACGAGTTATGATTTAGAAATTAAAGATTTACATGATGAAACATCTAAAACTTTGCGAGTCTGCCATTCAGAACTCGTCGCTCAGACCTGCCCAGGTATGGTCTAACCCCTCACTCAATCTAAGTGATAGTAAACTGTGTTAAGTTGTTTTCCTCCTACTCACGAAGGATAAGACACGAATTTCATCATAAAAAGAGCTAAAAACAATGTCACATGTGCACTTCGTAATGCATGACACGCACCCATCTAACACAGATCTCGCTCTGGTAAATGGTCGTGAGAAAAGACAAAGGGTTACAGTGGTAATTGATAAAATGCATGAGAGTCATCGAATTGATTTGGAAGATTGGATTACAATACAGGTTTATAATGCAGCCGTGTAATCGCTGTATATGTCGCGTTTGGGTGCATGGGATAGAAAGAGAGTGAGGGCGGGAGAAAAAAAAAGGACTGTAAGCAGTGCTACGTGATTAAATGTTTTGTTGGATAGGTTGATAACTAATGGAGAGAGAGAAAAAACGGAAAAACACCGGCCAGAGCAGCAGCATTAACTATACTATACAACAGAGAAAAATGGTTATATTCAATGCTATATATATATTCACACACACTCGCATGCTATATACAGTACACAAATGATAAAAACCTAAAATGTCATTAAAACGCTTTATCCTGAAGAGGAAAGCGCATGTTTAAAGCGTTTTAATGCCATTTTAGGTTTTAATCACACACACACACACACACACACACACACACAAAACATATATATATATATATATATATATATGCATGATATTATATACATTAACATATCCAGTAATTATATATATGATATACATCAGGGCTCGACATTACCGTTGGCCCGAGGCCACTGAAAAGTGGTGTCGGACCACCAAATGTATCTTTTGTTGGCCCGATTAATGCGCAACTAAGATTCAAACTAGATTTTTAGTTTGGGATACTACATATCTTTCTTTTTTTTTTTTGGGGGGGGGGGGGGGGGGTCACCATAATTTCAAAATTTCCCGAACGGACCACCAGACAAACAAGTTTGTGTAAGCCTGTAATTGCAAAATTTAACAGAATGGGAAGTTATTGAATAAAAGGTTAATTTCCTAACTATTGATTATGAACGCAGTAGCACAGTAGATAGCCGTACCAATGGAATTTTTTATCTATTATCTTTCTATTTCTCAACCTTTTTCATGATTTATTTCCTTTTTTTAAAGAAAGTGTCATTGGATGACTGAGCTTAGAAATCTTGAAAATTTCTAATTATTTTTCAGGGCTCAATACTTCCGTAACACAATGACACATTTTCGACATTAATCAAACAGGTTTATTTTTTAATGGAATCAGACATATTATTATGATACTGTTTGATTTAGTAGACATTTACGTCACCTTCTTGAAATGCATCTGCTTCTTATCTATGTATTGTTGAGGTGTACGACTTCCAATTGCGGCCAGTGTTGATGGGGTGCGTATACGTGTGTTGTCTACTTTTTTTTTTCTCAGTGCAGCAAACAGTTAAACAAGTAAAAGCTCTAATCAAGGTCTGAACTCTTCTGTGAATGTGTTATGTGGAACTTTGTGGTTTATTCGGTGTCCTTCCCCTTCGTCTTTTTTTTTAATCTCCCTTTCTCTCTCCCAATCTCTCTCATTTTGTCACGGTGGTGGTCGTTCATCTCACGATGCCGTCTGTGACGTGCGTGTCCAGTCGTCTCGTTTCCCATCACTCCTTGATTGCGATGGTCTCACCCACGTACATACTAAACAAATTGAATGAAGGCAGCAAACACATCCCAGCAATGGCCGTCCGATGCAGCCTATACAGACTCTACCGAGGTTGCTTCCTCCCATACCAATATAATAGGCCTACCATGTTTGCCATGATAAGAGAACCCGCAGACCTATAACGCTGGACGTTTATTTCAGCTCTCCTAGATATCTATCATAGCTTAGATTACTGAATTCATTCCTATTAGAATGCTGTTTTTTCTTTCTGAAAGTCTTTTTTAAAATGAAACTATTTGAATTAAAGTATTGTCTCGTGTTCATTGTGTCACTGCCGGCAACCATGCAGGGATAGCTTGGTGGCAGTGTCCCTGCCCGGAAAGCAGTAGATGACAGGTTCGAGTCCCACTGGTTCCTTTTTTTTCGACATGTTTGCTAATTTACAGATCAGCATTTGCGATCTTAACAAATGAAAATTTATAGAGGGAGACATATTGAAGAAACACACACCTGTACTTTTTTTTCGCCCAAATGCAAATGTATAAAGCCTTGAGGTTCTAGTGTCATTTCAACTTGGAGTCTGGTAGGTATATGGACGCCACACTAAGAAGTGGACATTCTACCAAGAAAGTGGATTTATCGCATGTTTGTTTTTTCTAGTTCTGTCGGCTATGACCGTCTTCTAATTTATCAGATGTAACATTAATTGCACGGTTTGATGCAAAACTGGCCGAATTTTGCTAGGTCGTACATAAGGATACCACGAATGTTATATGTGTAGACTTATAGCTATATATGATTTAGGATATACGCAAGCAGGTGAACCATTCAACAAGCAATGGTTTTAGTTCAGGATAAATTTAGACCCTACACCACGGTTACAGCTAACTAACCATGACTATAACTGGGCTATGATACAAGGGACCTTTTTGGAACAATGTAACCTGTCAATGAACTTGTTGTGCACTTATTATGACGCTCAGTGCGTTATTTTCTATTTCTCCCAGTTGTACGTGTTTGACACAAACCCGTCTTTGGCGAGGCTTGAAGGACGCATTGACTTATGATATACAATGTTATCAGTTATTATCATCAGTAACAAAGGGAGACAAGAGATACTACTTTAATAATGAGGGGGAAAAATATCAGCCGAAACGCGGATGACCTGAAAAGCGCACGTGCCGCGGAAAATCCATTTATGATAGTAACCGCAAATAGAGAGTGAAATGTATTGTACTCGAACGTGCAAACGTGTCCAGTAACGTTTGGGTAATTATGTATTGTTTGGTTCTCACAAAGATTAGATTTCGTTGTCAACAGGCTTTGTGGAGCACCCTACCCTTCTCGCTCATCCCTCGTCATGCTAACCGACTCCAATGACATCATCATATAGATATTTAGGAGAAAATGTCTTTTGTACAGATTATTATAGTTTCCTGCTTGGGCGTAACATATAGATTATCTGCAATCGCTACATCGTGAGAAATCATAAAACAATATTGCTATTCCATCTTCATCAAACAGATCAAAGCCAATCTAGTAGCTGTGTGAATGACACAGTTAACATTCACATTGTTTCAAGTAAGTTCGATCAGAACTTCATTCCCTTTGATCGAGAAGTCAAGTGCTCCCTGCTTTTAGGTTTTGCAAATTGGAACTGTCTTTTTCTGTACAGTATGATAATTACAGTTCGTTTCATGCATCTTTTCTGCAACAAATAATCTATGAAGATGAACATCATTGAGGAATGGACTTGACATCATCATTGTAATCATCATCTAATACAGATTTAGCCTCATTCTCCCAATTCATTGCCTCCGGATGTTGTTGGGTGTTTTTATCGGGTGCACGTCACGAGACCGACACCCACGAGTCATACAGCCCACGAGTCACACAGCTCACAAGTCAAATAGCACATGAGTTATACAGCTCACGAGTCACACAGCCCATTAGTTCGACACTAAGCTAACAAGGCCCACGAGACCTACACATTAAGCCCAGTGTTGTATCTATCGAACTCGTGGGCTGTTTTTACCTAGTGTCGAACTCATGGGCTTTATTTGCCTATAGTGTCGAACTCATGGGCTGTATGACTCGTGAGCTGTATAACTCATGGACCTGCTTTCAACACGTTGAACTTGTGGACTGTATGACTCGTGGGTGTCGGTCTATAACGGCCAGTTTTTATCATAGTGTGCCGTTATTTTAGATGAAGTGTCAAAAACTGTCGAAATTCTGATCTCAGCCTCAATCACTCATACAAAAAAGACAAAATGGCAATTTATACTACTCTCCAAACTTTTATATTGACGTTTACATGAAATATTATACAACTTGTACCATTAAAACTATTTTTGTTTTCAATAATGCGGCAACTATTACACCCCATACTACCTTTTGCAATGCCATCATTGCTAAATCGCTGCTATCCTGGAACAATACAATTTCATTAATTTACAAAGAACAAAATGAAATGAAGTAAAGACTTCTGTGAAGACAAATGGGAAACTCATGAGCATACATGGCAACATCATCTCATCCTGTGAGGGTGTTCCAGGTGACTGCCAACACTATCATCACTCTCAGAAATCTATTTCGTTTACCTTCTATCCGATTTTTTGCTTAGTATCATTTTTCTACCTTTCTTTTCTTTTGATTCTCTACTCTTTGAGAGTCAACTTATGCATGGAGGGTATGTGACTAAAATTCAAACGAACAAACAAATCAACGCACTTTCATTGGATGTACTTTACAAAAAGAAGAAGAAGAATGAAATACATTTGATGTATAATTTTGCTTTTTATGAAATGGTTTGGCGCTTGTTTTATCTTTTATTTTGTTCCCCATTCGTTATTATCTCCATTGTTAACTTTACAAAGACAGAGAAAGTTTAGGGAAATTGTGCTGTAAGAACTCAGCGCCTTTTATAATATGCTAATAACAAAATACTGACATTTGTTATAATGAATTGGGTATCAGTTATAAAAGCTAGATATCCTGCAACCAAGGTGTTCCGATGCCTCGGAAAGCAACATCAAAGGCTGTGACCCAAGATATTTAATCACACTGGACAATATTCAGTGAACAATACCAATGAGACTACAGGAAAGCTTCGCAGGCAATATAACAAGTAATCTAAATTAATTTCATGTCATTTATTTTTCTATTTCATAATACAAATCAATACAAAATAACAGTAAAATATACGAATTGTACAAAAACATGAAATGGCATGAAGCAAAAATAAATACATATATTAAATAGATATCAAACAATTATAGTAAAGTAATAGTGCATAACTCTGCGCCTCCACAAGTAAGGTTTCCTAGACAGTAACGCTCCAGAGAAGCTTGCCTAAGCGTGCTCTCGTTCAACAACGATGGAGGATCAACTTTCCAATGATAGGAAACATGAAAAAAAAAAATAGGATGCTATCTTCTTAAGTGTAGTGTTTAAAATAAGAGAGAAATAAAACAACGAAAGTAACGACTATTAGTCACCTTTGATTTTCTTCATAACATTTCTTCAACGCACGATTTACCTCCAGGGAGATAACAGGTTCTTACAGTCCCCAGTATACTCGGGCAAGCGTCTATGGGAAATGCGTGTTGTAGCAAAATTAAACCGTCCTCAACGGGTTAAGTTAAACCCTATTATAACGTTAGTGTCAAGGTATTTCCTTTCGCTTATTCGTGATTTTCACAACCTGGGAAACTTAATACTTGTTTCAGTGTATGGAATGAGAGAGACCTTTGTTTTTCTCAACTCACTGTTCATTATATCAATTTGATGACTGCAGTTCAAGTAATTGATAGGAGATAGTATTCATGAAACCAAACTTTGATATTGTTCTAGACTAGATTGGGTATTGTCTAGAAGAAATCAGGAGTTTTTGGTAAAGGAGGTTGCCACTGTATGACGAATTTATCATTCTTGAAAATGCCTTGAAATAGGACCTATCCATGTAACTTGAAATTTGTTGACTGATGTTAGAACACTGCATAAGGGGGAAGTTTTACTATATAACATTGTTGCATTTTTGTGCAAAATTTTGATAAATTGGTAAACTGTTTTCATGTCTTCGTGATGTAATGAAACTCAGATATATTCTGTCGAGGCATCTGCGCCAGTGACGTTGTTAGTGACGTCAATGATATTCGTGACACGAAATGATTAATATCATAACTGCAATAGCTGGGAAATACCATATTACATGAAATGTACAATCATCCTCTTTTCGTTTTTGTCACATGGTCTACGTTTTATCAGACGATATCATGTTCAAACAGGTTTAGAATCAATAATGAAATACTTTTCTTAGACTGGAAAGCCAGGTCAACATTCTGATTGAAAATTCCGTTCCTATTCTAGGATTGCTCGTATCAGGTGTACTACGGTTTTAATTCGGACTCTCTCGCCAAGGCAGCGAGGTGGAAGTAGAGAGCTGTGGTACAATAATTTAGAAGCATAATACCCTGCTAAGTATTCAATGTCGGCTCACTTGACCAGTCATTTTAATGTTCAGGATGCCTACAATTACATCAGTTCTGATAAGATGGAATGCCTCATGTATGCGCTCACTTTGCATAGCTGGAAGCTGGAAATGCAACAGTGAATCGACAATGTCTTCGAACATCCGCGGCGACGGATAGACGCTATAGGATATTGCAGAAACCCGGCGAAGTTTTACCGAGGCCCCTTCACTAGTCTTCGCTAGACCCTGGGTGAGCCAATCAGTCGGAAATGTGGCGTAAACAAGCTGATATTAGTTATTTTTCATGCACTAGATTTGCTCTAAGGAGATGGGGCGACTACAGGATTCAGAAAAAGTTTGACATTTTTGAGCGCCATGCATTGTAAGAAACACCAAGACGTTTATCCCTATGCGTTTATAGGAGGTGTGGCCTCACACAACTTTCAAGGACAGTTTGAAATGAAATGACGAATCTAAAGCATTTCGGGTAAACACTTTTAAGCGTTTTGGAAACAAGGAAAAACTGATTTCGAAGGCAAACTGATTGCCTTATTACAATCAGTTTCTTTTTAAAGTATGAATTGCTCACGACTGTTTGCTGTTTATTTTTTTTTCTTTGTTCTGCAACCAAGGGACTATCAGACAGATAAAACGCCGATACCGTGCGGATAAACAATAACAATCAACTTTTCTTTAAGATTCATGTCAAATATATTTGCAAAAGGACATTGACACAGTGTCGTTTAATCGACAGATGCTTATCTTTCAATACATTCGAGTAGAAACGCATGGTCCTATCCCTGCGATTTCAGGATAGTATTCAGAGGTTAAAAAATCTAGGCCAATGTAAATTAAACCGACTTAAAAAAGGACAAAGTAAAAAAAAAAAACATGATCGTGTTGAAACAATATATAAGAGTAATGCCAAAAATTGTTATGGAGGCAGGTATATATAAGGCTTCTTAGTTACTCGATATAAGATATTTATCCTATGTAATATATTGATTTTACTATTTATTTGTCATATCTAAGATGTGTCGCATTTTTACCTCCACTGCTTTCTCTTTTCTTTCTTCTTTTTTTTTTTTTGGGGGGGGGGGGAGTCGAAACACGCTCTTTGTCTACTCAGAGTTGATGAATTACAAATTATTTTTCTTTTCTTAAACTGAAACACTTACCGATTGTGTTAACGAAGTATGTCATATACTATTTGTAAGCATCAGTCATTAGAAAAATACTTCCCCATAGGTATTGAAAAACCCTGTCTAAGTTTTCAACATTATTGTGTGCATGTGCGCCTGTTTGTTTGTTTGTTTTGTGGGTTTTTTTGTACTGAATTTAAAGGGATAGTACAGTATTGGTGGAGATGAGAGTTTGGCTTTTAACTTTTTGCGAGATACCAAGAAAAACACTTATAATATAGTACAGAGCATACCATTTTTAAGAGGAATTCAAAGTTTATTTGATGAAAATCGGGTTTGGAATGAATGAACCATCAAAAAAACAAAGTAAAAACAAAGCGATCGTAATAAAAGTGTGGGTCCCACACTTTATTAGAATCGCTCTTTTTTGGGATATCTCAGCCATTTCCAAAACCAATTTTTCATCAAATAAAACGTTTGAATTCCTCATAGAATTGCATGCTCTTTCATATTTCATAAGAGGTTTCTCATTATTTCACCAAAAAATGTTAGAAACCTGAAATTATGTCTCAATCAAAAACTGTACGATCCCTTTAATTTGATTGATCTGATCTGATTGATTTAGTTTGATTAATTTTCCAATGAGAATGTCCACTGTAATGCGATCCTTGAAACAAAACAAATCCGGTTTACTCAATATAAGATTAGTGTCCTTCATGTTATTGTCCACTTTCCTAACATAGTGCTACACGAACGAACCGAGGACTAGGTACAAACAGTAACAGGACTGCTTCCCGAATACAAAACCCTGTATGAATGATGAAGTGGTATTATAGCATAAAAGAAAACTGTGATTTAGTTTACCACGTTTTTTACAAGACAGGATAGGCGAAAAACGGGCTGATCCAATGGTACATATTGGTTAATACTTTGCCGTATAGTCCTTTGGTGAAAGAAAAAATGAATCTAGTTATGAGTGACATAACAAGAATATATAGGAAGACAGCCACAGCTAAACAAAGAAGCCATAAGCCAATTGGCGATATTTTCATGGTCATTGACAGATACGTCAGCTGTCGTGGGAATCTTACGAAAAACGAAAATGAAGCCTTAATTTTTGTATGTTACATATATGAAGAAAAAATTGAGCTTGTGTTTTACTTCTTTCTATGATAATTCCCCGTCAATAACTCCTTCCACCTCATCTCCCCAGCGCAGCTACCATAGAAACATCCGTTTACATAATACCTTACAGCGGTATACCGTCTGCAGTTTACGACCGTCTTGACGCAAAACATGGTACAGATATGTAACAACTGCACTACTGATGGGGATTCCTGTTTTAGTCAGTTGTGTAAGTTAATAGATTTAAACAAAATATAGAGAAAACTGACTAGAAGTATATGACATGAATGAAAATGAGCTTATTCATTTTCTTTTCTCGTTTTTCATTCCGTTGCATAATTTTGCTACATTCAACTTATAAGAGTTTTTCCGCGTAATCCACCTTGTTTTTTGTTTGAGTTATATTTGATTTGTGCTTTCAAGGTTAATTTTGTTGTTGTTGCATAAAACGTAAATTTTTGATTTCAGACGGTTTTTCACGTCCTCTAACATCAGTGATATTATGTTTTGAAATGTATTTGCCATTTGGGACCACTTTATTCACAACAATATTTTTCAACAAAAAAGTAGACAGATTAAACTACACTGGATTGAAACTTTGTAATTACAACCTATATATCACCAGTGGTACGGAATATTGTGTAAAGGAAAAGATACTTGAGTATTACTTTTTTCATAACTTTCCAAGAAGTTGCAACACGTAAATTAAATGATATGTGACATCATGCAATGAAAGTCAACCGACATGACGAGGGCAACATAAATTGTCATCATTGAGGGGGTATGTAGGTAAAATATCAGAGACGGACAGCTGGATTTGACACACCATTTCACCACCCGAGTTGGCAAAACACACAAAAAAAATTGATAAGATGAAAAACATTTGTGTCAACAGGGGAGGGGGGCATAATAGAGATGGGCGCAGAGATGATTATCAGGCTGAAAATGACAAAAGCAACGATTCTTCTATTGATATTAATGGTGAAGGTGATGGTTGCTGTAATGTGAAGACAGTGAGGTAATGTTGATGATAATGATGATGGTGATGACAGTGATGATGAATAATGTTCCTGCCGGCGCAGTTGGCGGTGATGGCGAAATTACGACGGATATCCGGGGTCTGTTAGGTATAGTGACTGCACACTATTGCCTAAACGACTACGGGTGATCAACGTGTCTCCACACATTGAGTTGACTTAAACATTGCTTGGGTGATGGTCCGTGGGAAAGGAATTAGGATTTTAGATGGGCGGGAGCAATGATTGGCTCAGTAAAAAATCCTCTTCTCAGTTGATTAAGGTGCCAGTTTTCACTTTTGTTCCACTGTCTACATTGATGTGTGAATACGACAACTCAGTGTTGCTTGTGCCATCGTAACCCCCCCCCCTCCAACCCGACATGTTTTTTTATGTCGTCAAGTGCTGATTGGCTAGTGGCCCTCATGGAAAAGTTTCTTTCACCTAATATATGATAATCTTATACTCTTGTAACTGAAGTCATGCGAGAGTTCGGAAAGTAACAGAACAAACAATCGATAACAAAGCAATAGCGTCCTCCTTCATTCTGCAAAGAAAATTTCTATTTGAAATGCAGGCTGAGAAATGCATAGACTTGTAGGCATGAAAAGTGATTAAATCCATAAGGAGCTGTCTATACCCCGTGCAGCATTCAACCCCCCCCCCCCTCACTCCCTCCCCCGCGACCCCACTTTCACGAGGAGGCCCCAGGTTGAATTCGTACCGATGTGCGGGTATAACCCGCTAGCTGCTGGCCGAGGATCATGGCGAAGGAGATCCGACATGCAAACCAAATATCCTCTCTTCATACCTGGTAAAGCAACATAGAGGGCAAATTCAGATTGGCAAACATTTTCCAAAAAAGATCCCACGATTGGTAATGAAAACGTCAGCTTCAACTCATGTCTGGCTAATCAGTCGTGGTCGCCAGTCTTGATCGAAGTTGCCCGTCTCGCGAGCCCTGTCACTGTTTATTTCGAGACGGGGACGGGACGGCCTATATCCGCGCTACGCTGGCATGGCTTTTTCGGCGGCTGGCCTTGCTGGTGTAGCTGCTTGCCGCTCTCATCAACCGCGTCAGTATATTCATACATACCAAGAAGGAAATAAGAGAGAAAACAGATAGTAAAAGTGAAAGATGCACAGAGAATGAGAGGGTGAACGAATAAGGACGGAAATCATACGTTTGACGGGCCTCTCCAAATTCAACATCAATTTGTGTCATTTAGCTCCCAGAATATTAAAACTGAAGTGGATAAAACCACACAAAAAGGTCATTGAATTAGAAAGTGACTACAAATAATGCTGGCAGAGAGATGGAACTTGATACCAAGAAAGTGGGGAAAGATTTGTCATGGACATGTTGAATGGAAGGGAAATGAAGTTTGGAGATTGAACAGCGTCGATATCTTACGATAGGCTCCATGGGTTCATGAGTGATATAGAAAAAAAAAACTGATTTCAAATAATCACCAACTTACAATGACAGGTCTTGTTTTACCCACGGAGAGGCAAGAAAAAATCGCAAGCCCGCTCTGGTGAGTGGACCATGCATTTCAGAGTGATCTATCACAATAACATCATCATGTCACTCACACGATTATACTCTCTAACATTCATCGTGTGAGTTGGGTGCCGACACCGAACTCTGATGTCTTTGATCGTGTCTCACATACATCATGAAACTTATAGGACTGTCATGCTAAAATTCTGGGCTCCGTGTTCACTATACAATCCCGTAGAGAGTGATTCCAACAAATAGTAACAAAAAACTCTGAAAAAAAAATCTTAAGCAGCTTCGAGTTATCCGTGCAGCCTGCAGATAAGACGACGGTATTGGCGGCCTGAGGCCTATACGCCAGGACCGGCCGTACACTAACCATTAAAGGCTGGGGAGTGCACAGCGAGCCTCACCAGACATGTCAGAGAGCAGTAGGAAGTTTTAGTCACTCACTCTAAGCTTGTTATGTACAACTCTATTTTACGTTGACTTACGTATATCCATCGCACATTAATGTGTTTGTTTTCTATTTGATTGTTAGCTTGTTTTATGTGTGACTGCGTTCATATAGATTATTTTGTTAAACTCTGAACAGTTTGCCACTGCGACAACTGATGTGATAATGCCCACAAATAAAAACTCTGGTCTCCATGAGATCTTTCATAATTCCTTTTCATTCGTTTGTTTTATTTTGTTTCTTTGTGACTCTACGAGATACATTGTAACGTTTTATCAGGCCACTGATACCTAGTACAATCAAGATGAGTGACTGGGACCAGGTAAAAATATTATAGTACCATGTTACTCCAATGAGGAAATGGTCTTATATGCTGCGAGAACATGTTGGCATGAGCACTCTAAAGTGAAAGTGGTACTCTTCCACGTATAGTTGAGGTACTTTTCAACCCACTGCAATACTTGTAAGGTACGTAAATACACTATTGCAGTTCATTGTGATAATCATGATAATTTTGTTCAACAAAATGACGACACGCACATGTAGAAATTATAATTTTACTACGTTGAACGTGAACACCACAATATTCAAAGTTGCCACGCCCTTTATGAAATTATACAGCACTAGCTCTAAAACTTTTAAGAGGGGTTGAATCAAGATATCATTATAGAAAAACTTCATTAACAACTCAGACACTTTTAAATGAGCACTGCACATACACATACACTCACGCACACACATACAATGTATAATGAGAGTTAAAATTAAAGAGAGGGGGAGAGGGACAGAGAGAGAGACATTGAAAAAGATTCATGTGTGTTGTATCTATGCCCTCATAAAGTGTAGTGTGCGCACGTGCATGTAGCAAGGCAATCACTGTATAAGAAGTATGAAAAGAAGACGAAGAAAGAATCAAGGAAAGGAAAAAGAAAAGAAAAAAGAGAGAGCCGGAGCAGAGAAAGTGAGGGGGGTAACAGGGGTGGCTTAAGCCACGATACTTAACGGATTATGCCGTGCTCGGTGTACCAATTCCGGGGCCTACTGATATAGTTCACTACCCTGCCAGCAAGTTCGCAATATCCTTTAGTTTTTCTCAACTGTCTACCTATCTTGAACATGCCCGTCTTCAAATTGCCAAAGGGAGGCAGAAGAGAGAAGGGGAAAAAAGTCGCGGTGTACATCTGCATACTAGTCGGCTGTTATATTATACTTGTGCAGTCTCGCTTATTAGGTAACATTTGCTCATATATACGCTCGTCCTGTGTATTTTTTATCTCTTCGACTAAGACGTATTCTCATTTTTTCTGATTTATGTCAGTTCATATTGCAGAGCGATATGACAGCATAGTGCAACAAACAGCCACACATGGGATAACTCCTACATACGGTGAGTGGTGGCGGATTCATAGTACCCGTTACATTTGGCATTTTCGTGCACTAATCTCTGAAGGTGGGTTTTATTTGGCTCGGGCGTATGTTTGTACTCAAAGTGTCTTTAGGGGCATGGAAAAGGAAAACATGAAAAGGGGAAAGGAGCGAGAGAAGGGGATCGGAGAACGCGATATGGGAAGAAAGCTATCAAAAATTACCGCTCAGGAAGGATAGTGGAGGCCGCAATTTGCCGCCATATCTCCAGTTTGTGCAACGCAAAGTCAGGCCGGTATGCACGCCACGTCAGCAAAAAAAGGACGAAAGAGATGAAGCGAGACCGGTAAAAATATACAGGCGGCGCTACCAAAATAACGACTGTCTTTTTTGCAGTGTGGATATTGGCCTGCCGATGGGAGATCGCGGCACGGAGGGAAGAAGGGTGGCGGATTTAGCCGCTACTCCGGCTTGATGAAATTACGTGGTAATATTGGTCATATTCGTGTACTATGAGTTTAATGTCAAAAGTTGACATATTCGACGCATTTCGTCGCCGATGCTGTTGATGTTGTTTGTACCATCCACTATGACACCGTGCTCTTTTCCTATTGTACATGCACAGCATGTGTAATGAAACAAAACTTTTTTGCCCTCTCTCTCTCTCTCTCTCTCTCACGCACTGACCTTGGATGTCATTTCATAAAACCAATATCGACCCCTCGCACTCTTTATTCACTCGACATGTCGGAAGATCTCCGATTTTGAATGCTTGTGGGGAAATCTTCAAACTACGACTTGTGAAGATGACATGGGCTACAATATTGAGAGCGATGATTCCTAGATCTTTGCTAGAACACCCAGATCTGCTTGGTGACAATTGACAATATAGCTCTGCTTTGAATTGCCTTTTGTCTGCTAGTGATTCGGTAAATCACCCCATTCTGACTTAATGTCGACCCACATTCAAGATTGGAATACCCGCGCTCTACTCTTAGGCCTTTGACCAATGAGATATAATCTAAACAAGTCACATGACCTGAACTCGTGTATCGCTGTCATTGGTCTGCACTGCTGAATTTTGACAAACACAAATTCTGTGAAAAGGCGATTAAACAACCGTATATGTTCTTTAATTTGATAATTCTCTAATTTGATCATTCTTTAATTTGATCATTCTTTTGTTAAGTCAAAATTTTAGTCTCTCCGATTTGATAAAGGGCACAATGTCCTGACTGGGTTTCCCCATCTCCATTGTCCAAATTATTTATCACCACAATGCTTATTTCTGCAATCCCAATTTAAAGAATAATGTATCTCCTTTTTTGATTGATCACTTATGTTGATATTTCTTTACTTTCATGTACATTATGCGTATACGTTTTTGATTATATTGAGATTGAGAAAAATAAAACCAACTTGAAACTTATTTGGCATAGAAATTATAAACTCTTGTGAAGTCTTTATACTTCCCCGGTGATGTAACAATAGGCAGGACTCGCTCCGCTCGGACATACCATGATTGTAATCGCTCATTTACTATCTGCTATACTTTCGAATAAACTATATCATCATTAATGTGTCATGTGTAGCGTTCGTTCGTACTCACTTGCAAAACTATAGATCAAATACGACAGATTCTAATTTCAATCATATTGATGTCTAAACATATTTCATTAAAAAAAAATGATCATAGTGTAACAAAATCTTCTTCACTAATGATACATACCTAATTTACTTTCAATAAATATACAATATGTGATAATTGTTTTCCTTTTATTCACATTAGAGGTTAAAATTGTAATTCTGCACGCGGTAACGAAACTCAAGAAGTTATATCAAATTTTTGCTCTTCTTTATTTTTGCATGTGTTTGTAAACTTTAAAAAAAGATAGAAATGGTTTCCCGTGTGACTACGTAGTTTGAAAAAAAAAACACTCTGTGAAATATTCAGCATTGCTACACGGAAAAAAAATATATATAAACATATATATACTTAATGATCAATTCTAAGCTTGTTTCTGAGAGATATTATGTAATTCTATGAGAAAGTCTCTCTATATTTGAAGATTAAAACGTCTCTTCGGAGGATACCAGTACCTTGATTCACACAGTGTATACGTGAGTCAAATCGAATGCCAACCGAATCGTATAGATTAGCAATCTCTCATTGCTATCGCATTCTGTCAATCCATTTATGTTATTTTGATCAAGTATATACTTCCAGTCATGTTGAACAAGTTAATGGTGTCTCATCAAGCAGATGGTACTGAAGCATGAAGCATCCTCTCCATCATGCTTTTAAAAAGAAATGATAGTTGTTGTTTTTTCTGCCACCGATATTCACTTACTGTTCAGCTCCTTCATGAGTATATGGCTTACGTGCTTAGTACCCAACAAACCATTCTTGTGGGTCAATTTTAATGGAATCGCTCGAAACTTGACAGCAGCATTTGGCACCAGGTCTGTAGACAGAACGTATCGGTCATTTCTGCTCTATGCATGTAGCGAAAAAGCTGTATATAGGAGTCATTTCTGATTATTTCTGATCATTTCATATGTTAATATCTAATAGTTCGAATTTCCAGTAAGATATGAATGCCGTAATACTTTAGCAACTGGCCAACATGCTAATACATGTACCTTAAGAAATTGTCGGATTGGTAGATTGGTGCTGCATTATTTCATGAATAGATTAAAGAGATTTGGAATTGTCGACTCGGAGTAATTAAGTGATCATTCAAACTTTGAGTTACTGGAAGTGGAATGCGACAAAACGCACACTTAATAAAGACGATGAGAGTCAACTTCTCACCGTGCTCAGTGGTGGTATCAGAAACATTTTTTTTTTTAAAGATAATGATGAAAACGCCAATCTGCATCTGGTGGTAGTTAAAATTTCCTTAAGCATGCTACGTGTCGTGTGTGTGCGTGTTTTTGTGTGCGTATGCTGTGTGTGTTGTTTGCTTCTGTTGAATGACCGTCATACCAGAAGCACGCTCGCAGAAATGAGTAATTCAAAAAGCAGAGCAAAAACAAAGATCTCGGAACGCTTTTTAACCTGATGTGTAGACCTTGATTCAGCGAGACAAACCAGCGAATAGTACACAAGACCTTTAATTAAAACGGGACGATGGCTGTAGTGTCGATTTTATCATATTCTCTCCCTCACCCTCCTCCCTAAATCCCCGTGTCGGCTAATCGGCTGATGGTGATTTAAAGTGTAGCAAATCTTTTGTTGCCAGCCTGCAACTGCAAACAAGGGCGCGTGACTTGTGTATGATGGGGAGATTTTGGCTGATGCCCGTCCGTGCGATCATGCGTGGCAGCACCTTGTTCGTCACCGAGTGAGCCCGGGCAGCAATGCCGTGCGTAATCGGCGAGCTCAACCCTCCATGGCGGATTTGACGCAATGCTGTGAGGTTTCGCTGCTTGCTCGCGAGTGGCGAGTGTGGTTTGTTTTCTATTCAATCCGCTTTCAGTTAGTCCTTTTTTTTTCTTGCTTGGTTGCTATTATCTGCAGTGTACATATTCCACTTTAATGACGACGAGCTAGTTAGTAAGGACGCATATTATAATATACACTGCACGGACGCCAACACGACTCGCGTGCCTGCCCCGATACAATCGGCACCGGAGATGCGGTTCTGTGCTTTAAATTCGTCCGGCCACGTGCGGCCATTTATGGGAAGAGTGAATGGAATCATCTATTCTCTGTTTAGTCACGCTCTCACAAAGAAATACCAAAATCATTTTTTTTTTTTTGGCTCTCTCCTCTTTCCTCTCTCCCTCCCCCATTCCCCTCTCTCATAGCTGTCTTTCTTCCTCTGTGCTTCTCTACTCCTCCTATACTCTTCGAACGCCTGTAAATGACCAATTGGTTTCTCTCAGTAACCGCAACCTAACGCAGGGGAAATATGGGTGTTGTAATGGAGTTGACTTTTCTACCAAAAAAAATCCAGCTTGCGGAATATAAAACCACTGTGAAGAAGGTAAACGCACACGTCCGGTATGTTTCTTGTAGAATCTTGATCCCATTGAGACAGAGAGATGGGGATAGACAAAGAGACAGACACACAGATAGACAGACAGACAGACAGAGTGAGGTAAAGTGAGGAAGAGAGAGAGGAGAGAAAGAAAAAGCAAAAGGGGGATGAAAAATTAAGAGTACGGGATCTTACTTTGCCTGCGGCGTGAAACTCTGAGGGACGGAAGAAAGGGAGGGAAAAAAAGATAACAAAATTGGAAAACGTTGACAAAAGTTCATTGGTGATTTTCTCTAATCTATCCAGCATTCACTGATACCCAAGTATCTGATTGAAATATTCTGGCAATTATCAAAACTCGACTTTTTTCCCCTTCTTTTCTTTTTTGTGCGTGTGAAGTCGCTGCTCAAATCCGAATAAATGACGTCTCAAAAGCAACGAAGAGTCATAAAAATCGAGATGGGATTTTCACTATAGTCTTGATATAGTTTCATCTGTAAGAAGAGGAAGACTCGAGCGGAAGACTTTTTTCATCAAACGATGACAGTTATTACGTTCTTTGTAGAAGAGGAAATTGAAACTCTTCTTAGCTGATGACACAAAGACCATTATCTACTCAAAAAGAATTATATTCAGTTCAGACGAGAAAAGAAATAGAGGAGAAGAAAATTTACAAAAAACAAGGAAATAGGAGAACCCTCAGGAGAAAGAAAAGAAATCTGTAAAGACGTTTAATCACTTCGAATTTATTTCATGGCAATGAAATCGGTCCTGATCATTGCAGAGTCATATACTAGTGAAACTAGAGAAATAACCATTAATTTTCATCTTTGTGAATGTATTTCATCGAAGGTAATAAAACAATGGTTACATAGATTCGGAACGTAAAAATGAACTAATGTACTTGTAACTTTTTTTATATTTGTGTCATATCTTACACGGAAGACGTAAGGTTTTTTGATAAATAAACTTTTCACACCGTTGTTTCTTTGATTTTGGCTCAATTTTTTTTTCTGAGTATCTGTTACCTTGTTTTATGATAGACATAAGATAAACATATTCCAATTAAAGATTTCACTGATTCTGTGCTGTCTAAAGAACTGTAATAACTATAATATCAACACCCAGGCCAATACTAATATTGATAACAAAATCAATATTCTGTCTTCTTGCAAACATATCAAACACATGTCTCCCCCTAAAGTATTTGGATTATTTTCATTTGGTCTTAGCGTTTGCTTTGATATCAAGAATAATCTTTTTTTTTGTTTTTTTGTTTTGCTGGTGAAAGTGTCAGAAGAACTAAGAGACAATAGCCACAGACAAAAGGGGTAAGGCAGATCGAGGTATATAATTATACGGCATTATCGATAAATATGATAACATTAACAAGGAGCTGCCTTATTGCAAATTGTTCTTTTCCCGACGGTCATTTTTCATCATTCAGTTTGATAATGTGAACACTTCTGAGTTTGTTGTTGTTGTTATCATTCTCATTATTATTGTTATTATTATTATTATTATTATTATTATTATTATTATTATTATTATTATTATTGTTATTATTATTATCATTACTATTATCATTGCTGTTGTTGTTGCTGGTGGTGGTGGTGTTGGTGGTGGTGGTAATGGTGTTAGTGGTGTTAGTGGTGGTGGTGGTGGTGGTGGTGGTTTGTGTATGTGTTCATTATAGATTATATAAGTATTCTAATGCCACTGGCGATGTCATGTATGCATCTTTCCAAACAAAAGATCTCTGTCCTTAACGGATGAATTTGATTTGAACTTCGTAACACTCTGACTACACGTGGAAATATAACGTAATAAAATATATGACTCTTGTGATATTAGTTGGGTAGTATTCCCCATATCCATGGATGATGCCCCTCCAGTGGTATACACAAACATAAACACACAGATACAATGTTCTTTAAAATCGCAGCAAGAATATCATTCAATGTTAAAGTTGTTCGTTTGGAGTGTAATGTAATTCTAGTATATTATCTTCCTCCAAGATATTCTTGCTCAATACTGGGAAAAAGCTATTGGCATATTGCAGTCGTAAGTTGTTAAGAACACGAACAACAACAACCCCAAAAATTGAATGATCATAGAAATCAAGACAATATGACCTATGTTCTCATTTTTGTTCCTACAATACCATGTCACTCTTTTATTCTCTTTTTACATTGTCTTGATAATCATAGGAATATTGATGTATAACGACATGTGATATAAAATAAAACTTATATTCTATCTACTACTTGATATTTACCATCGGTTCTGTTTGAAACACGAGTTTAAAAACTTTTTTTCAGTGTTGACGCATAAAGTCAAGTGGGAATTATGCAAATTTACGAATCTTGAATAACATTTACGTATTCGGAGGCTCATATTGTCTGTGTGTGCCTGTGCGAGAGAGAAAGAGAGAAAGAGGGAGAAAAGAACACACACACACACAAATATTTATTGACAATACTGATGATACCCGGTTTCCTTCCAGGGAGAAAGAATGAAAAATTTCATACCCTTTATCTCTGTGAAAATCATTTTTTGGAAATTCTTTTCCTCTCAAGAAGAATTTCCATTCCTGGAGTCTGGAATACATTGGAGCAATCATTGGGTTAGCATTGTGATATAATTCAGTTTGCTTCTATATTTCCAGATTTATATATATATATATATATAATATATATATATATATATATATATATATATATATGTTTAGATTTCCCTTCATTTCTTTACATCATTCTCATCGTCTATGATAACTTTCAGGTCGGACAATCATTTCCTATTCGCATTCGTTGAAAATATCCACCAATTTGAAGCATCATTCAAATTTGCAGTGATGTTTAGAAGTACTTGAGTTTGAATGTTGGTTTGATCAGAAAGACTCGAGTAACCCAAGATAGCAATCTTTCGCATCGGTGACAGACCCGTAGGCCACACTCTGCCCAAGGTTTTGGGCTGACTGTCCCGTCGTGCTTCTCCAGTAAAGTCTGTGAAAGTCCGTCGGGGGGCGCGCCACCGTTTACCAGGATACCAGCAGTGAACTCATTTTGTAAGACAGTCTGAGAGAGTTCTCAAGTAACCTGCGGAGATAACGTGGTTTGGAATCATCGGCGGCTAGGAGGGGTACTAACTGGAGTCGCATCTGGAGATATCGCCTGCAATCATTTTCATTTCGTTTCATTTCGTTTATTTCATTTCTAGCAATGTGAAACATTTTCATACACAAAATAACACAATATCAATACAATCTAGTAACAAAGAAAAATACGTGAAGTTAAGAATACTACGCATCACAAAAGCAAGTGAAAATTGAATTAAATCTACAGTTGCAGGAAATGGAAGAGACATGCAATCGAAGACTTAAAGTTAATTAAGAGAATACAGTAGAAAGAATATGACCAAACAGTTCGACGACATTGATGTATGTTTGAAAGAATTTACTTTTTTTGTCTGTGATATTTTGTTTTTATAAAAATGACTACGATACAATTCCTAATCTATTTTGTGTTTTGTTTAACTGAAAAAATGAAAATAAATGAATAGAATTGAATTGAAACACTATAAAAAAGTAAAGGATATACCCACATTCATTCACCAATAAATTACAACAGAGATTATCTACCTCTGTCTTTGCATAAAAGCTGAAATCCAACATTATTTTGAATACTATATTTTCAGAGTGCAAATGAGCTTTACAATCGCAGATATCGGGTGGTTATAAGAGATGCATTCATCAGATAATCCTTGTCAATTTCACATGATTATTATGTGGAGCATGTACATATCTAATCTATCGCGGCCCAAATGTACTGAAGCATAATATCCAGCGCTTTGAATGAATTCAGCATACAACTTTTTTTTCACTTGAAATACAATATTGATGATTTCCTTCCTATTCTCAAACATTAAGTAAGATAGCTTTTTGATATACTTACAGTGACTAACACCTTGGGTGTTGACTCCATTAAGATGAAAAGGATTGGACTTTAAGATAGCAATAAACAGTCAGATCAAGACAATGCAAATTCCTTCATTGTAAGCAGCACAATAAGGATTTTTGAAATTAATCTGTGGCAAATTTGATCGAGATTCAGATTTAAAGAAGAGATTTTCACTGTAAAATGAAAGACATATGTCTTTAAAGAAAAAAAATCTTTTAAAAAGAAAGATTTTAAACATTAATATCCTTTTTCACACTTTGAAACGACGCACAAAATTTAGAGATGAAATTGGGTGTCATTGGGAAATCTTGCACAGTAGGGCCTTCACTTCAGAAAACATCAGATGTAGGTATATAGACTGAGCTGGTATTTCACCGCCCTGCTTTCATTCTATGAAAAGTGGTATTCATACTTCTGTGTATATGTCCTTACTCCTCCGGTATTATCTTGTCATTTTCCTGCCACTTCATTTAGAAAATTACTGTCATTCCTGTCAACATCATGAATGACGTTTTGACAGTATTACTGTTGTTTTTATGGTCTAAAGTGAATACTTTCAGCCGATAACCACCACATTTTAATGCCTACATGCCATGATAGTGAAATGAATGATACACGCAAATTTCTATGAATAATGCAAAAGTACAATTTATGGTTCCTTAGACATGACGTTGGAACACCACAGATGTATGAAAATTAAAGAAAATAACTATCTCGGTTATCATGATATGTGCAAGCATTTATTTTTTTAAGCCAAGTTCATTCATAGAACAGCTTCTTTCACCATACAGCCGCCAAATATCTGGGAGCGAAACGCCGCCGTCCAGTCACTGCCAAGTTCTGCGGCCGACCCTCTTGCTCCTTCCTGATGGAGCTAGTTGAGCACTCTTTGTGACCGTTGGCATTGCATCCACGATTGGCTGGGCGGTGTTTTGCTTACAATTCGCTGATCTGAATCTTTGTCATCTCCAATACTACCTACCTGACCACAGCATGACATAAATGTGATTACTGTTACTGATATATACTTTGTAGTGTTGTCTCCGTTGTGCTAACTGTTCGACCTACAACTTTCCCATTTTTTCATGACTTCGTCTCCGACATCGCTAGCTCTTGACGACTGATATAAAAATCACAATAACATGAATCCCTAGTAGCATACAGTATTGATAACGACAGAAACAAGCTTTAAGCTAAAATATACACTACGTTCATCTTCATTACTATGTTATAATGACCCAATGTATTGAGGGATTGAATTATTTTTCTACGTCAACATATCTCGAGACAGTCTATACTGTCGTGAGCGTCGTTTCTCTTATTGCACTTGTTGGAATAACTGATTACATATTTTACTTTTGGAATCCGTACATACCAACACATTAATGCATTAGAGAAGTGGTGCATTAGTTGTTCACACATTCGTAAAAATATTGTTGCACCCTTTTCCCGTTACTCCTATTGTCTACAAGACGCTTACAGTATTTAAGAATATTTTACCTCTTTGCTGAAGCCTTTCAATGTGCCGACATCAATTTCAATTGATGGTAAACACCGCAACAATTCCGCCTCGTTTGACTTAATCGCTTTATGAATCAAGAATAATTACAACTTACCACGTTCATATCTCAAAACATACGGCCCAGCTCACAACATTGAAATTATTCATCAAATCTCTTTGCCGCATGTGTTGGTAAGATTAGCCCCACGAGAATCATAACATGGCGAAACAAAACGGAACATCACTGTTTGCGCTCTCCCCAATCCGATCAAAGGGCAGATCCACGTTTCCATCGCAGAGCACGTGTGACGTTGAATTTTAATTACAGAGCTTTGGATCCTAAGCAAGACAATTATTTGCATATTTGTAGTAATCATCTTCCTAAATCGATGTTAATTTCATTCAATCCTCTCACTCACAAATTCTCCCCTACTATCTCTATGTGTGTCCCAGTCTCTCTGTCTCCATCTATTATGTTTCTCTCACTTTTTTTCTCCTCCCGTCTGTGTTCCCATCGACAATCCTGGAAGAGACACGCATAGCTGAAGAGGAAGCCGTGTCCTTGGGTCTTGCTAGTTTCTGATGCTAATTTATAGTTCAATCGCATGTTGCAACAAAGACGAGGCAGATGAACGCGTCTTACGTAACCATCGCACCCGAGACTCTGGGGATGAATCCCTTTCGAGGGGCTTGTTTGATTTGTTTTTTCCTTCTCGCCATTGATGATGATGCTAACCATGGATTTAATAAACACTCCTAAACTTACATCGAGACAGAAAGGAGGCGACAATCGATTTCATAAAACTTATCAAATACGATTTAATGTAACGTATCAACAAGTGAGGGTAGCAACAACGAGACGCAGTTCGAGAATTCACATCAAAACGATGATTTCAACTGGAAAAAAAAAGAATACCTGCCTACGTGATATCTCAATGCTTTGATGTTTTGCTCTTTTATAGTTTGGTTACGAATATTCTCCCTAGAAACGTTTCTGTAACAAAAACAAAACAAAACAAACCAAAATTACATGAATATTTCAACTGAAAGTATGAAGGCAAATGATGTATGGGGTATAGTCTTGAACGTCCGATACCTTCGTAACTAAATGAAAATGGACAACATGCTGTCATTCTCAAGATGGATGGTAACCACAAATCGAGACTACGTTGGTTTTTTGTTGTTCTTGCTGTTGTTGTTGTTGTTTTTTGATAAACCTGCAGTCAAAGATGATGCAGTGTATGAAGGGCAGTCAGCAGGCGTATAACTGTTGGGCAGGTGGAAGCCTGATTCACACATACCACCAAGCATGGTGTGTGCATTTTGAGCGCGCTGCATGCGTCGAAGGCGAGAAGAGCGAGTAATCCTAGCACAGACCGCCCGAACCATGGCGCCCATTTTCTCACTTAGTCGTTTAATTTAAGTTATAAGGGAGGACACCCCTGTCGTCTTTAAGGGGAAATTAAAGCCAATTGGCCTGACAAATAACCTAATCCAGTGCAGAATGAGGCAGAATGAGCATTAATGATCTCTGCTTTTTTTTTCTTTCCTCTGGTAGCACTTCTATGAACTGAACGGACAGATCGGGGAGCGAGGGAGAGCTAAAGAATGAGAGATACCGAGAGAGAGAGGGGGGGGGGGGGGGCTATGAGTTAAAGAACATGTATGAAAGTATGTATGCATGTGTTCATGCATATATATATATATATATATATATATATATATATATATATATGTATATGTATATACTGAGAGTACGAAATAGAAGGAAAGTAGTAAATGATATTGATTTTTGTGTCTATTACACTCTGCTCACTGAACGAGAAATTGATGCTTTAAAACATGATGCTTCAAAGAACTCTGTCAATTGATATTTGTAAAGTAATCCCATAGAAGTAAAAAAAGAAAGCATGAATGTCCCGAATATTACTCATGAAAATGGAATGGATGAAATTGTTTTGGGAGAGACTAAATAGGGAGCAAAACGTTGTTTCCCAAAATGATAGCATTTGGCGAAAATTGATCATGTACTGTCATTGTAAAATGAATGTGTTATTTACTTCTTTTCAGAATCGATTAAAATTACCTTTTCCAGAATATCATTAACAAATTACATCTTCACGTGCAAGTGAGGAAAAATGTAATGCATGTAAACCTGACAATTGATACGCAAAATTCGAATTCATGAAAGATGTGATGGTTAATTTACATTGTTAATTTACAGTTGAAATTGAATAACGACAGCATTGATAAAAAGAATAAAGAAATACTGCAGAAGACTATAACTTAACGACTACTTAAAAACTATTAGTTATGTCAATCAAATCCAACAATAATGAAGCTGCTTATAGATAATTGAAAAAAAAACCGCTTGAATATGTAACTGTGTGACAGAATATTGATGTTAATGTTGGTTATAGTGATGATGTACCATCGAGAGTAATAGTGATAAAGGCATGATAACTATAACGAAGTTTTTTTATGATAATGAACAAAATGAATGCTTGGCCATCATACCCTTCTCAAGAGGCCTCTTCATTTTGTGCTCCTTCACATTAAGATCACTGACCTCTGTTATTGGAGTTAAACATACATCCTCAGCGTACTCATTCCAGTCCCTGGACAGCAGTGCAGCTCGGCAGCCAGTCTCGTCTCTACGTTCCTGTAGTCTGGGTGCCAGAGGCTGAACCTTGTTTTACCGTCCACCCAATGTTTTTTGATGGTTTTACCCTATTTCGGGGGTGCTGAATCCGAATCTGGATGATGCAACTCTTGCATCCTTGAGGATTTTGAGATATTCAAGATGGCCGCCAAAATGGCCGCCCGAACTGGAAATTCCCACATATTTCCTTCTAAATGGTGATAGATTGAAAACAATTGATGGTTTTACCCTATTTCGAGGGTGCTGAATCCGAATCTGGATGAAGCAACTCTTGCATCCTTGAGGGTTTTGAGATATTCAAGATGGCCGCCAAAATGGCCGCCAAAACCGAAAATTCCCACGTATTTCCTTCTAAATGGTGTGAAATTGAAAACAATTGATAATTCTATCCTATTTGGAAGGTGCTGAATCCGAATATGGATGATGCAACTCATGCATCCATGAAGTTTTTGAGATATTCAAGATGGCCGCCAAAATGGCCGCGCCAATTAAAACCGGAAATTCCCACGTATTTCCTTCTAAATGGTGAGAAATTGAAAATAATTGATAGTTTTACCCTATTTCGAGGGTGCTGAATCCGAAACTGGATGATGCAACTTTTGCAGCCATGAAGTTTTTGAGATATTCAAGATGGCCGCCAAAATGGCCGCCAAATAAAACCGGAAATTCCCACGTATTTCCTCCTAAATGGTGAGATATGGAAAACAATTGATGGTTTTGCCTTATTTCGAGGGTGCTAAATCCGAATCTGGATGATGCAACTCTTGCATCCATGAAGTTTTTGAGATATTCAAGATGGCCGCCAAAATGGCCGCCAATCAAAACCAGAATTTCCCACGTATTTCCTTCTAAATGGTGAGATATGGAAAACAATTGATGGTTTTACCCTATTTCGAGGGTGCTGAATCCGAATCTGAATGATGCAACTCTTGTTTCCTTGAGGATTTTGAGAAATTCAATATGGCCGCCAAAATGGCCGCCAAAACCGAAAATTCCCTCGTATTTCCTTCTAAATGGTGAGAAATTGAAAACAATTGATGGTTTTGCCCTATTTTGAGGGTGCTGAATGAGAATCTGGATGATGCAACTCCTGCATTGTTGACGATTTTGAGATATTCAATATGGCCGCCAGAATGGCCACCCAAAACGGAAGTTCCCATATATTGAAAGCCATTGGTGGTTTTTATCTTATTTTGAGCGTGCTGAATCCGAAGCTCAGGACATAACTCTTGCATCCTTAAGGGTTTTGAGATGATAAAGATGGTCGCCAAAAATGACCGCCAAAAACGGAAATTCATATGTAGACCCCCTATTTCCTTTTAAATGGTGTAAAATATAAAACAGTTGGTGGTTTTACAGTACTTTGAAGTTGCTGAATTTGAAGCTCCAGGATACAGCTCTTGCTTCCTTGAGGGTTTTGAGATAATAAAGATGGCCGCCAGAATGGCCCCTAAATGGCCGTTAAAAACGAAATTTTCCATGTAAGCCCTCTATTACCTTCTAAATGGTGTAAAATTGAAAACAATTGGCGGTTGTACTCTATTTCGAGGGTGCTGAATCCGAACCTGGTTGATGCAACTTTCGTATTTTTTAAGGGTTTTTGAGATGTCCAAGATGACCGCCAAAATAACTGTCAAAAATTGGAAAATTTTAGACCCTATTCAGCACCCTCGAAACTTGGTTGTTGAAATTCATCCATTCTTAAGGGTTTTTAGACGACCAAGATGACAGCCAAAGTAAGTGGCAGAATTCCAATGTTAATATATTTTTTCTTAATGGTAAAAATTTTAAAATAAATTGATGGTCTTACCCTATTTCGAGAGTGCTGAAGGTCTTTGAAGGTTATGGGACATCTATAAATGTCATGTATGAACGGAAACTCCTTAACATTTTCTTATACTTAAATGGTGAAGTATTGTGCTCTAACGCGAAGCGGGGGATTAAACCCATGCAGGGTGAAAAGCAATAATTCGTATTCTTAAATTCAACTCAGTTGAGCGAATTTGACAAATCAGCCAAAAGTTATTGACATCCAAAATGACTGTCACAATGGTACATTGTAATATGGTGAGATATTCCGATATGTCTCAAACGGAACTTTAACAAGTACTGGAAAAAAATAAAGTGATATTGACATCATACTGAAACGTACAACCACAAAGATACGCCTGAAATTATTTTATGCATAATTGTTATAAAATAATGATTGTGGTCGCCAATAATATGGCTCCACAGATGTGAAGTTAATTCTTTTCGGCTATCAGTAGAGTAGAATTAAATTATGGCATGTTGGTATTTGGTGTTGAAACTTGTCTTGTATTCTGACGAGTCTCGCCTCGTATTCTTATGAAACTTGTCCCATATTCTGATTACGTCATTGGAAATGGTTGCATCCATGACCACTATAGTAGATATCAATAAGGGTAATTTCAAAAGCACTCTGCGCGATTATGATATTCGTAAGTACTGGATTATCAATTATTACCTTCCATGTTGTCGTTTGTTTTTTTATTCAATTTTTTTCGCGTTACCTGTGATATGACCGTCCCCTCGTGTGTGTTTGTAATATATTATATATACGTATACATATTATACATAATTATACACATATATAATGTTACATCATAACTGAAAAAAAAAATTGAAGCATAACTATAAAAATGTCCCACTCGTGTCTTCAACAATGTCATCAAGACCATCAATATAAACCAAATAACCAATTTGAGTGTTCATGGATGAAGAGATTAAAAGTGCTCATAGATTAAGACAGGTAATATTGGGTAATTTCAGTATCCATATCTCACCATTAAGAAGGAAATACGTGGGAAATTCCGGTTTTATTTGGCGGCCATTTTGGCGGCCATCTTGAATATCTCAAAAACTTCAGGGATGCAAGAGTTGCATCATCCAGATTCGGATTCAGCACCCTCGAAATAGGGCAAAACCATCAATTGTTTCCCATATCTCACCATTTAGAAGGAAATACGTGGGAATTCCCGGTTTTAATTGGCGGCCATTTTGGCGGCCATCTTGAATATCTCAAAAACTTCATGGATGCATGAGTTGCATCATCCATATTCGGATTCAGCACCTTCCAAATAGGATAGAATTATCAATTATTTTCAATTTCACACCATTTAGAAGGAAATACGTGAGAATTTTCGGTTTTGGCGGCCATTTTGGCGGCCATCTTGAATATCTCAAAATCCTCAAGGATGCAAGAGTTGTATCATCCAGATTCAGATTCAGCACCCTCGATATAGGGTAAAACCATCAATTGTTTTCAATCTATCACCATTTAGAAGGAAATACGTGGGAATTTCCAGTTCGGGCGGCCATTTTGGCGGCCATCTTGAATATCTCAAAACCCTCAAGGATGCAAGAGTTGCATCATCCAGATTCGGATTCAGCACCCCCGAAATAGGGTAAAACCATCAAAAAACATTGGGTGGACGGTAAAACAAGGTTAGGCCCAAAAAGTGGCTTTGGCACCCAGACTACTGCTGAATTCAACCACAACATCGTCAGAAGTTTCCACATGGTCTCCATTGGTTCCCATACATTGGTATAAAGAGTGGGGGTTGTAAGTAACACTGTTGTCAAAGGACGTTAAATTTAGTAAGGACTTAAACCCTGAACTTACCAACCCACTCCAACACACCACCACACCTCCAAATCAAGATACGTCCTAGCAACCCTGTGATGCACGCAATACTATATTATAACTTAGACATCGGCAACAGGAGTTATGTCGCATACGTCATTTTCAACAAAAGTGTTTTGGAATAATATATCGCCATACATAGAAATCTCTCTCTCTCTCTAATATATATACATTTCACGAAAGATATCAGCAGTTAACACAGATCAATAAAAAGAAATAACTTTTAAAAACCTCTTTGTTCGAGTAAGAGTAAGACCTCGTTTCAGCTCTTACTTAATTCCACTGCTAGTGATCTGACAAGTTTAAAGTCTTTGTTTATTTGTTTTTCTTTGTCATTTCTCTCTTTTGTCTTGTTTTGTAAATGTTATTGATTTCTTGTATTTTGTTGAATTTGTTAAAGCGCTTTGAGTCTGTATAGAAAAGGCGCTGTATAGACATTGGTTATCATAATTATTATTATTGCTATTATGTATATGTATATATATATATATATATATATATATATATATATATATATATATAAACTGGTATATCCTTACCCCGGTTTTATCGTGTACGTAATATAAGAACATTCTCTCCTCTCTTTTTTTTATAGTTTTTTTTGTGATGAGTCCATTTTGTCACGTTTGCATTACGGTTGATATTATGGATATAAATATACCTATTATAACCATCATAACTATGGAAACAGTGAAAACTGCTCTGCCGACATAAGCATGTTATATTTTTATGATTTGTCATTGTGTCACTGTCATGTCCACTATTCCCTGGCATCTTCCATAGCACCTCCGGCCTCCGTAATCCATCTATATTGTAGGCATCTTTAATATTATGTTACCATTGATGAACCAGGAACTGTCCAGTAGGCCTATCTCTCATCTCCAGCGCTGAAGGACCATGCACGTCAAGATGATGTTCCAACGGGAACTCTCCCGGCATCGCGGGGGAACGGAGATGTGAAGAGATTCTCTTTAGACTCATTTCAGGGCTGCTCTACATTTGACTTCTCCGAGTCGATGTACAGATCAGAGTCACAATGTTTTCTTACCTATCTGACAAAACAAAATTAATCCACTATAATTTATGTATGTATGCATGCATGCATGTATGTATGTATGTATGTATGTGTGTACTTACACGTGCATGTATGTATATGTATGCAAGACTCGACACTTGGGACCACCAGAAATACATGGTAGGGCCACCAATATCTAAGAAGTGAACAATTATTGTGAGCGTGCACACTGTTTTGTATGTTTTTCTAATCCAGAGGTTATAGGGAAAATAACTCCTGGATTGTAGTGCGTGTAACAGAACACAGTACCAGCTATACCTGGGCTTCCAGATCACCGTTAGTTTTCATGGTCAAAATCTGTCTAATTTAAGCCCAATTTGACTTAACTCTGTATTTCTCAAAGTTTAATCATCGATTAACAGAATTAGGTGATAGAACTGGCCTTCGGTTTATTCACTTTATTTTAGGGCCAAATTCGACACAATTAATTTCTTTTCATGGTAATCTTTTTTTTCTCTGTCTAAAGATAGAAGTAGGTATAATACTCCTATATGTTAAACAATTTATTGATTTCATGTATCATGTTGTCTAATGGAAAATCATTTTATGCCTAAATTTAACATTGCATTTGTTGATTAGACTAAATGGACTTAGTCACAGTGTGGGGTATTTAAAGCTCCTTAATTATACCTGTCCATTTTCACATTACTATCATGGTAAATAATTATTTTGATGCTTTATAAAATGATTTCATTTCTGCGGTTTTTCTTTCTTACTTCTCATTTACTACATACTTCGGATTTGAAGGACTTTCCCGTACCTGCCAATTTTTGCATTGAAAAATTGTCATGGTTTACTTTATCATTTTGCTGGTTTATCACATGATTTTTCAATACGTTTTTCTTTATTTTTTTTCGGGCCATCAAGAAAATAAGTGTGATGATTAGTCAGAAGTAAGTGTTAGGAAGTAAGTTAGTGGGAGTTAATGTATGTATTTATGTATGTATGTAAACGTGTTATATCTATCTATCTAAATGTTTACATTATATGTATTTATCGTAGCAAGAATTAGCAATTACGTAAAACCCGACTGAAAGCACCCAGTGCACGAGCTATAAAAAAAAATACAAAGTCTAGCGTTAAAACGGTGCAATTGAATCAACAGTCCGATAAAGACACAGGTAAAATAAAAAGAAGAAGAAGCGACAGTAGTTGATAGTAGTTTCATTAAATTAAGTAGTCAGTAGGGTATCCAAGCAGCATGCCTATAACCTGATTTTATTTGCAATATGGGCCCCATTTCATAAAAGATGTTAGGATGACAACTCTTGCTGGAATGACAACTTTCCACAGCAAACAGCCAATCAGGAAGCTGTATTCTTGTCGTTACCATGACAATAGTCATTCCAGCAAAGAGTTGTCATCAAATAAACTCTTTATGAAATGGGGCCATGGAATATCAGACAGTCTACGTTTTCACATGATGGAATGTATCATATTGTCAAGTGACTGTAATGTAGTCACATACCCACACTCACACATATTCTGGATAGCCATTTAGTAGAATTATTTTGGGGCATTTTACTGTTGTTCAAAGCTAAAGATACCATACTACGTGACTAAGAAAACCGATTTAACTGGCCAATTCAACACCATGATGAAATACATTCTTTGTGTGTATTGTTGTTTTGACACCATTATATTTCTGGTACACACGGCTCATTAAAGGACAAGTTCACCTTCATAAACATAAGGATTGAGAGAGTGTAGCAATATAAGTAGAACACATCATTGAAAGTTTGAGGAAAATCAGACAATCCGTTCAAAAGTTATGAATTTTTGAAGTTTTTTTGCCCTACCCGCTGGATGAGAAGACTACTGCAGTGTATGAATAACTTAGATGTCACATGCGTACAACAATATAAGGAAAATATAAAGAGAATTTCACAAAATTCCATCTTTTGAAAAAAGTACACATTCCCCTGACTCGTTACCGATAAATGTTATGGGTAATATTATTCCCCCTGCCTTTAGAAAGAGGCAAGTCAATTGCTCTTTTATTATGCGAAAAAAAGTGAAAATATGTTGAATTTTCTTTTATATATTCTTTATACTGTTGTACGCATATGACTCACAAGCTGTAGTAGTCTCCTCATCCAGCGGTTCCAACACAAAAATTTAGAAAATTCATAACTTTTGCATTGATTGTCCAATTTTCCTCAAACTTTCACTGATGTGTTCTACTAATATTGTTGCATTTTCTCAATCCTTATGTTTATGAAGGTGAACTTGTCCTTTAAAGTGTCTGTATCGTGATGTTATTATGTATTTTCTTGCACTTTGAGACAAGTACTGTCCACCACATGCTTTCCATAATTACCATCGTATATATATATATATATATATATATATATATATATTAATTATCAAATGCTTTAACGGTATTTGTTTAGATTAGTTTTGCACATATGTTATTGGGATATTACTGTTTTTTTTTCTTTGTTACCATCTCAAAGTGTGCATCTTTTCTCGATATTATCCGTACGTACTTTTGTTTATCCTTTGACTTGCACTTCTTTCAAATTGTTCACTGATAGATATATTGACAAATGCATACTTTTTAATGTATTACTTTTGATTTGATGGAATTAAGATATAATTTAACTGAACTGAATTGAATCAATTTAATTTAACGGCAGTAACGTTTTTCCATATTCTCTGCATTCAGATTTTGAGATTCTAGTTGTTTGTTTATTTACTTATTTATTGCCTCTTTAAGGTGATGTGGTAACTCAAAACACACTTGGTTTATATTCTCCTACACTGGGCCACATTAAATATCCATTATCTCCATTCTATTACCTTATCCTATTCTCTTTTTAAACTCTATATGAGCGAAGCGGGCTGGTTACTCCACCACTTTTATACTTATATGCTTCACATGCATAATTATTATGTTTATTGTACATTTTACACATATAATATTCTATATTCGTAAAATGCTAAAGTGACAATAATAATTGTTGTTATCTAGATTTTGTTTTGTATTTAGTATTTGTTTTATAGTTTGGTTGGGTTTTTTTTATTTGCTAACATACTTATCTTGATTTTTTGATAGTAAATTATGACTTGATTTGCGTTTGTTCTCCTTATATCATAGTAATGGTGATCCTGCATCACAAAACCAACATAAAGTCGCCAGACATTGAATTTTAAAGGGATGGTATAGTTTCGGATGGGATGGACTTAAGGTTTCTAACATTTTTTGAAGATCATTTTTTCCTTAGATAATGAGAAACCTCTTATGAAATATGAAAGAACATATAAGAGGAATTCAAATTTATTTGATGAAAGTTGGTTTTGAAATGGCTGAAATGTCCTAAACGAAGTGATCCTAATAAAAGTTGGGACTCACCTTTTATTAGGATCGCTTTGTTTTACTTTCTTTGTGGATATCTCAGTCATTTCAAAACCGATTTTCATCAAATAAGATTTGAATTCCTCATATAAGTATACGCCCTTTAACATTTCATAAAGTGGTTTCTAAGTATCTTGCAATTGATTAAAAGCTGAATCCTCATCTCAACCAATACCATATCATCCCTTTAATTAAGGGCTGATTCTAAAAGAACAGAATACAAGCCTTTAAATGATGTATGGCTCAATTCGAATGGACTCTCCCAACCTTTCTCAATTTGTTGGAAAGAAAGCACTCACTCTGGAAAAGTGTTATCTGAAAATGAGACTCTGAAGTAGAGTCACTCTATTCAAGCAATTAATCTTTACCAAGCCATGCTAGCTGTGGGTTGAATGGGACAAATACAGGATGTCAACCACCGTATAACAATAGGAACAACAATGAATAGATTATCAAATTGAGCTGACATTGAGCATGCTTCGTTAACACATTCTGTCCATGATTAGTGCCAACTTTCAAAGCAGTAGCATTATCCTTTCAAAAGTTATTAGAGCTAAAATTGAAGAGTGTGCAAAGGATTTTCAAGAAATGAAAAGGGGTATCTAAGACATACCTTATCTCACTATACTTTACAGGGGGAAAAAAAGAGTTGTAGAAAAACTGCTGAAAACACACTTTCACATTCAGTTTATGATCCAATATATTATGTTGTAGAAATAATGATAAAATTATGAAGAAAATTTGATATGATATAAAAAAATATGAAAAACCTAAGATTGACTTGGTTGACCCGTTTCACCTATTTTGAGTCCTCACGTAAAATCAATGGGTGCGACTTTTGTTGGTTTTGTGATGCACAGTCATTGTAAAATTTGTCAATTGGGTCAATGAAAGCGGGTGTTTTCTTTTGGTGGAATAATGAGTTGTATAGTCTATTCGTTTACAATATTATGACAGTTCATTTCTTTGATACAACAGCGCTCACAATATGCAACATTCCATACGAATTCCTCACCCGTCGATTTATAACAGTTTGAACAACCTTATAATCATAACGTCATCACAATTGCACCAACATTTTTTTTTTGATATTTTGTGTAGTAACAGAGAATTCTGTTATATTTTGTTCTTATTTCACCATGTTCATTTTTTAGGAGACGTTTTGAATATGTCTATATTGTAATAAGTAATATGATTTTCAATAAGATTTCAGTTTTTATGACCAAAGATAAAGAAATTAAATACCATCGTCATCATCATTGTTACTGGTATAGTCGCTGTCATTGCCACTGTCACCGTAAGAGAAACCAGATGATTAATTACAAAATGGATAAAATGATTTGAAGAGAAAAGACAGAAACAGCACGTCGAAGTACATCACAGACAGTAAACGGAGGCTGAGATAGGACAAAATTTGGGGTAGGGCTGAAAAGGTTTCTAGAGATGAGCGGAGCGTGCGCGGCAAAGACTTTTCTAGCTTGCCTGATTACCAGCTCGTCACTGCCTAGTAGTGGCTTCGTGATGACTCGTCGGCAGACCTTCGGCGTAGCTTTCATCTCCACTTCCCCATCCCATGCCCTGTGGCCAGAACTCATTAGCCAGCGATAGACAACCAATGGCACAGTAAATCAGATAGTTCTCTTTGAATGCAAACTTAGCATAACGCTACTACCCCCTCCCCCAGTTGCCTGTATAAAAAAGGGGAAAATCCAATGTAAGTTAGAACCTTAAAGGAGCACAGTCTTCGCAAATCGTTGACCTGTTATCCAACGTTGTCCCATCTTTTTTGTTTTGTCTCTCCGTGCTTTCACGAAAGGAATAATTGTAAGAGAAAAAATGAGATGAAGATTTTTTTTTCCTTGCAGAATGCTAATGTCAGTCATCGTTTTCGAGAATGAAAACGGAGATTTTTCATTCGAATGGAAATAGATTGAAACCGGTCGACGTCGAAATTACATTTCTCCATCGGTGATGTTTATAATAAAGCGTTACTTTTTCTGTCTGCAATCTCTCCCTCCCTTTCTCTGTTTTTCTCTTTTCCTAACCCCAGGGACTTAAAGCTTGTAGCTCTACTCGGTAGTTTGGGCTCCGTGCTAGGGATTGCTCTTGAATTGCAGATATCATTTCACAACGTTTCATTTATAAGGAATCATTCATAGCAATAATCATAATAATTGACAAAAACATAAACATTCTTAGCCTTTCAACTTCATAGTAAACTGAACGTTATTCCTTTTGTTTAAAGTGGAGACTTCACGTTTATTTTTTACTATATATATATATATATATAAAGCTGAAATTTGACACTATGATGTGGGTATTATTTTCACATCTCAGTACATTGATTTATCCAAAAAACAAAAAAAAAAACACAATCAACGTTATCTGAAACGGGTAGGCATCTTAACGACAATAATTTGAAGTTATCTTCTAGAAGGCTGTGTCTTGAAGAGCTAAGAAACTAGATTGAGGTTGCTACACACATTACACAAATTGGCTAGTTCGTGAACCACATGACTATGGCCTCATCATCAGCAGATCCTGAAGTCAAATCCTAAACCCAGTGCAAGCACTTGGTATTGGTGAGGGTAATGATATTGGTAAGGCCCTCAGGGAGAGCAGTGTTATATAGCATACATTACATAATTTATATTACATACGTATACATATTTACATACTAATAGTATTGATATTATCATCATGATTATTTTTATAACACAATAGTGGTGGTGGCGGTGGTGGTGGTGGTGGTGGTAGTAGTAGTAGTAGTAGTAGTAGTAGTAGTAGTAGTAGTAGTAGTAGTAGTAGTAACAGTAATAGGACATTGTGGTAGCAGTAGTGCTATCATTATTGTCATCATCATTGATAATAGTGACATAACATTGCGCCCGTGATCTCACAGTATTGAACACCTAATGCATTCAACAAATGAGTCTAGCTCTCTGAACCCTATAGCAATTGATATTTAAAGCCATTAAATCAGCGAATCAGTAAATTTTGATTTTACATTTGTTCACGTTATCTTATTTCATTACCAAAAAAAAAAACAACAACAAGCAAACATAAAATCCCTGGCCGGTCTCGTTCCAGAGAGTCCTGCTGCTATACGTTATATATTTTGTGTGAATTCAAACAAAGAATTTATTGAAAAAATGTATCTGTATTTCCTTGTATGATCTTGACAGGGAAAGTTTCATATGGAGCACAGAGATTCTCATTCAGCAGGAGCAAGAAGGCCCTTAGAATCGACATGAATGGAGAACCGATTCTGCGTGACAGAAGAGTATAGTAGAGTGTAAGATACCTGTTTTACTCTTCTAATAAAGGGGAAAGTTGATTAATTATGCCCCATCGATCCAGTTTAACCTGGGCCAATGTAAAGAGCAAGAAATGCGTCAAGCGAAGTCTAGTGGCAAGAGAATCAGAAAGAGCGTTGACCCAGAAACCACAAGTAGAAACCGCATGCAAAAACCGCAAGTACATCTTTATTCGTAGATATATCCAAATGTCCTAGTAAATCTATTCATCCCTGAATTCATCGATGCTTCAATGATATATCACACATTCATGAAAAAAGCCCATCACTTACTAGAATATGGCATGAAGTGAAGAGATCACAGCGACAGCCTTACACGTGTTTTTTTTTCCTTTCTTGTTATGATACTTGACTTTAGATCAAAGTTTGCAATGAAAACCTATAATGATTGTCTTCCTCTCAGTGCTAGTGGACAGTTTCACTCCTGTATCTCCCTTATCCTGTGAGCAAGGCGTTAGGCTGAAATGGTGGCAGTAACGAAGAGAAAGAGTAAAACTGTTAGCTGTTACTGTTAGTTTTATTGACAGATTTGAGCAAGTCGACGAAAAATTCGTTTCTGTTAGTGCGTTGTAATTATACCTTGTTTATCAGACATCATAAGTACAACAATTAACAATGATTTTAAACGATTTAAGTGACCTATGAGTAGATGTCAGCAACCCCTGCAAGATAGGTACAACCCTTTAAAAAATACAGACTTTGATTCTACCTTCTGTCATTTTTATTACCTAATCCTGAGCGTGGTTGAGATGGGACAGAGCGTTCTAGACCGATCTTCACTAGCTCTTTTCAGGCATGCGTCATTTCAAATCGATCGCAAGTGCAACCTTGCCTTCATTAAAGCTTAATTAAGAGTCCACTATGCACATTTTACCCCTCTTGCCTTTATTAAGTCACCATTGTTTCATGCAGCCAGTTTGTGCGAGAACAAACGCGGTTTTGTTACGACCTCTGCTCCTGTATCATCTCCTCTCTTCACCTGGATACCAGCTCAATGGTTCTCATACTCTCTTTTTTATTGTTTCTTATGTAAGTGTACCTACATGAATGCTCATTAGCCTTCTTCGTCAACCTGTCCATATTCTCTCTCTCTCTCTCTCTCTCTCTCTCTCTCTCTCTCTCTCTATATATATATATATATATATATATATATATATATATATATATACATATGTATATACGTATATACAGTTCTCCTTAACCTCTCTGCCATAGAGCAAGTTAACCACGTAGGTTTTTGTGACATCACAGGTGAGGATATTTGTGAAACAGTAACAATCATGTCACATACCTTTATACCTTCGCGTTTCAAATGATTGTGTATACGAAATGTCATTCGATGAGCATATAGAAGGGAAGTCTTGGGTGAGATCCAATTACGAGCTCTCGGACATTATTTTTCCTTCATTGTATGCCTTTAAATCAGTTTCTCTTGTTTTTTAAGTAAAGGTCCATGATTTCTTTTCGTTTGCATTCCAAGCTTAAATCATTACCTCCTCCTCTTTCTCTCTTTATTTTTTAGTTCTTTATAGTTGTTTTCGTTCTTTCCATCTTCATCTTCTCTTTCTGTTTCCTCTTTGTTTTTCTCATTTTCTACTCCATTTTCTTCTTCTTCTTTATCTTCATCTTCTTTCCTCTTTTCTTCATTTTATTCTTCTCCTTCTTCCCCATCGTTGTCTTCTTCTTCTTCCGTCGATTCTTCATCATCTTCAGGTAGCAGTAAGATAAAAAAACACAGAATGTTGCCAGGATTTAGTTACACCATAGAGGTACAACTACCTCCATGGTTACACTGATTTATGCACTGTAAGAAGGTGCCCAAGTTTTCATCAGTATCAAGTCGTTTCTGTCCTGCTCCTTCCAATCTTTGGAGGATTTATCAACCGAGAAACAAAACACACTACCATGAATCAGTCTGATATTTTATGAATGGACGGATCAGGATGCCGTGACACTCAGGGGCTCATATTATTTTTGCGCGAGGACAAAATCATTTTTTTTTTCCTTCCTGGTACAGCGTCGTCTGCTGAGCGCGGCGATATTGAGGGAAGGCGGTGTGACAGATAAAATATGGCAGCTATCATTTGTGGCTAACAAATTGTTGATTAAGGCTCAGCTTGGCTGGGTTTACATTGGTCGCTTCGTTTGCGCCATGGATAGGGTTCCCACTTAGTCTTGTTAGCGCCTCCATTAGATGAGTGATACAAACATTATCAACATAGGTATCTCAATGAATATAGCACACATCTTCGGGCCATTAGCTAGTTTTAGCTTGCTCACTAATGCTTCCTGGATAAATGGCAGTTCTTGACAGTTTTCATACAGTGTTCCGCTTTTGAGACTTTTTTTTATTCTTAAAGCCAAGCTCCTGTTGCGCCTTGTCTAATCATAACCCTAGCAAATTAGAGGAATGGACAATGAAAGTCTAACTTTCTTCGCCACAGCAACCATAATTGATACGAGTCGTTGACTTGGATGAAATGGGGTCGTCGTCTTTAAACTTTGATAAAAAGCCGTGACTTATTTTTTACAAAACGCATAATAACTTCAGGTCGATTGCTTCAATCAGCTAATACTGGAAATTAGCTTTATCCCAATGAGTATTTACGTTTATTTACTTGTTTTTTATTTAAAAGAAAAGAAAAATATGGAGTGTTTGTGTGTGAGTGGATGTATGAGCTAATGCTTGACATAAATCGTTTGTGTCCACTATTAATGGATTAATGTGCTCGGACTCTCATACTTGTATCTAGATAAGATTGTGGTAGAGCTAGAAGGTTGTTTTTGAATCTAAAGAATGAAGTTGTCAAATCCATAAAGAATACGTTTCACATATATCAAGAATATGCTTAGTTAGAGATAATATTTCTTTTTCTTTTGGCAATTGATTTTCTGAAGGTAGGAATCTAATAGATAATCTGTGCTTCTTGATAAGCGAAAAGTGAACACTCTCGTTGATTGGGTAAGTAATAAAGATATTACAAATGAATATCATTCATAACAACTTCTTTGTGAAAAATATTGCGGATTTAGACGATATTGTCGAAAAGAAGTATACCACGACTGTTCGGGAATAGATAGAAAGGAGGAAAGGGGTGGAGAAAAATGATGCTCGACAGAATTTGTTGAAGACCAGGTCAATAAGCCCGGAGAGAAAGTCATCTTGTCTGGCACAGACGCCATTGCTGACACAACAAATGATTTAATTCAAGACATTCTCATCCCAACTGCCCAATAGGCAGTCACACAGTCACACAGTCCCACAGACATTAATATGAGTAGTGTTTATCTTCTCAAAGCATGATCCTGACCTGTGGACGAATTGATAATTCATTTCTTATTTTAGCCCCGATAATATTATGTTGAATATTCAATTCAAACATAGTTTGTACAGTAGCTCTTTGCGCCTTATAAATCATAAATGTATTATCATAATCATAATCACCACTATCACCATCGCCTTACCCATCATTTCACTGTCTATCATATCACTGTTTTCATTATAATCTTATTATAATTATTATCAGCACACACACACACACACACACAAACACACAATTATAAAACCTTTTGGAAGAAGTGAAAATCAAGCCTCTCAGTCCGTGATAGAAAAACTGACATAATACGTGTCTGCTATACGCTAGTTCAGACCCATGTGAGGTAAAAACAAAAACACACAACCTACGCATGATGCAGGTCTCATTCTGCTTGACCCCTCCATTAAGAAACCTCACTTATATGATGAATTTATAAGTTTTCTTCAGATGCGGTATTTTTTAACTACTGCTCAAGGACAAGGAAGGAATATTTTCAAGATAAAACGCAGAGTAAATTTGATAGGAGAGTACACACGCTCTTAATCCTGAGTGATTATCTTTATGTGAATACATTGTAAATATCTTAACTCAAAAGTTCTGGTTAATTTGTTAGAGGATGTTAATGATGATCAAACTCTTACGATCCGAGTGGGATTGTAAAAAAAAAAAAAAAAAATGTGCATTGATTGTTACTCGTTGACTAAAAAAAAAGAACAACATGTAATGTTGTATTGTAATGGGAAAATGATAAGGCAAAAATATGGCAAACGTGAAAATATATAGGAAATGATGAGAACAAGAATTCGGGCATCTTATAATAGCGAGATTTTTTTCTTCTTCTTCTTCTTTTTGCCGTGTGTGAATGTTATGTTGCTTGTTTATCGTCATTTGCGTGCACAGGAAAAAAACAACAACAAAGTTTTCATAAAATCCGAAAACTTTCGCTTGCTCTGAATTCGATAATGATATGTAGAAGTGTGACGACCTTCGCGTGTTTAGCAGAAATTCGACTTTTTTACCTTTTAAAGAAGTTTATTTTTTCACTTTCTTTGAGTTTAAAATATACTTTTTCTATTTTATGTAAAATGGATATTTTGTGAAGATTTATCGTAGAATATTGGGAGAGTTAAGAGGCCATGACATTATAATTTATGCTCAGCTAATTTGCATATATGGTCGCTAGTGTATCATTGTGTCATACATGTCATAGAAACATGCCAAGTTTCGACAATGTATAACTTTCTTGATAAGTCTGCTTTTTGATAATTTTTTCACCATCTGATTTTTTTTTTTAATTTGAATTTACCCTTTTTATCAAAGCCAACCTAAGATTCGGAATGCATTAATTCTGACCAGCACGATATTATGAAAATAAAGGGCATCATTTCTCAGGGGATATGCGTTGGATTGCGGATATTTTTGCATCATCTCTTTAAATTCTTCCATTATGGTTATGAAAAAGGAATGCACTGTTAACACATAAAGCTATTCATTCAAGTTAATTTACAAGGTGTATTTGTCGGGACGTTAGGTATTCAAGACGAAAATGTTTTTATTCACGATTTCTTTCGAAGTACGAAGGAAAAGGTCCGATGACAAAATTATCCATCCCTGCAAGTAATTCCCCTGGACTTTTGTTTTCTCTCAAATTCTATTTTATTCTGTTTCACCTTCTTCTTCTTCTTGGTGTGTGTCTCCCTCTTGCTTCTTCTTCTGCCTCACTCATTCCCCTTTCTCCCTCTGTCAACCTTGCTTGTTTCCCGGTTGAGGTCGAGATCAATTCAGAATGCATCTAGCTATAGGCTAAATGGATAAATAATGGGTCCACATGAGTGTTGTCGGCTTCTTCGTAATGCAACAAAGGGGTTTGATTTCGCTTCAATTCCAAATGCCATGGGTTGAAGTCATCCAGAACCCCGTTGCATTAGTCAAAGTCAAATTTTTGTTATCGTTCGCTCGATTCATTGCCCGTTTGTCAGTCCTAATACCCCTAGAGAGCTACGTTCAGTGTTTTATACCCTCTCCCTCCCAACGCGGGGCTATCGTGCCTGTCTTCGAATGTGTATGAGCTAGACTGGTGTCCATGTGTGTAAGTCTGTTTTTCCGTGTCTTTTCCCATATTGGCTTATTAAGAGGTGTGGGTGGGTGCGTGTACCATCCTTGTGTGTTTGTCCATTTCCAGTCTGTTTGTGTGTGTGTGTCTTTTTCGTGTATGGTGATAAAAACGAAAGAGAGGGAGGGGGTGAGGAGAGACAAATGCTAAATACTGGGAAAGAGAGGGAGAGAGAGATAGAAAAAGCAAGAGAGCGAGAGACGAAGGTTAGGGGTTGGGACGAGTGATTGTGTCATCTCCTGCTTTCAGTAATAAAACCTTCTACCCTTTCCTCTTCACCGTTTTCTCTTTCTTTCACTCCCACTCTTTCCCCTCTTACCACATAAAAAATTTCGCTCCGTGACACAATGAATGTTTTCGCACAGACTGCTGAATGATGCCACGGCTATATCTATATTCACAGCAGTATGATTTTG
The DNA here is from genome assembly GCF_040938485.1 of Diadema antillarum. Lineage (NCBI taxonomy): Eukaryota > Metazoa > Echinodermata > Echinoidea > Diadematoida > Diadematidae > Diadema > Diadema antillarum. Next base: position 60,427 of record NW_027272358.1, on the reverse strand, counting down.
TCAAGGCACTCTCATTTCTGGACATGCGCGCCAAGCCTAATGCGACGTTTTGCCATTAGTTATTCCGTCAGGAGTGATGCAGCGGGGGCTGTGTGAGTTGCATTCGCTCTGTGGATGGGTGCTTACACTAGCGCCGTCCTCTGCCAAGCTAACAAAATGAATCAAACAGTAAAGGAACCACAGCGGGAAAATATTCTAAGTGAGCATGTTCGGTTCTTTAAGGTATATATCTGTACTCATCTGTATCTGTATCTGTATGTATAGTAACACTCTTCTGCAACTTCCCCTTGGACGCATCCTGGTAGATGGCATGCCTACATGGGAATGCCCATTGAAAAACACGCGTCTATTCAAAAATCCAAATCCATTTTCGATTCAAAGAAATTTCTGATTCCTGAAGGTTTAGATATATGTTTCATTTATCAAGATATATGTCGTTGTGATAGCCCACGTGACCACAATTAGGGTGGATGGGGGGTGGGGTAGAGGATTATAGAACCACCACTTGATTCACAGCTATGACTTAGAGTATAGTCATGCTAAGCCTTTGATTCTTAGTGATGTTCTAACATTAACTACTCCGATTTGATTTTTGCACGTCATCCATGATGACTGTGGGCTGGAAGACAGGAATTGATTCCTGAGGGCTATTGGAGAAGGGGGAGGGATTGGGTAAGAGCCTCCACCATTGCCGAGGCATAATGAATCAGGGGCAGAGAATTTTTTTTTTTTTTTTTTTTTTGGGGGGGGGGGGGGGTGTTTCATTTGTTATTTAAAGACGGACCCCCGTTTTTATATATTGAAGCCAAAAGTGTGTGTCTGCGGAGGGAGAAGCGGACCCCCCCCCCCCCCCCCCCCCCGCCTTTCCGGTTCCTCGACCACCGTGATTGTGTAATTTCATACAAACTGCCTTCCGGGAGGTTGCCCTAATGTCTCGAAACGTCGATGGACTGCTTGATGAAGATTGCCCTGGACAGGAAGTTACGTCATTTCAGATTTATGGAAAACAACAATATCGAATGTGCCTTTCATAATTCAATTCAATTCAATTTATTAATTTTCATTCTTCTTTTTTTCCAACAAAACATAACACAAGATAAATCAGGTATTACATCATAAACAAAAACGTTTGCCTGTGCAAGAAATAAATGATATCATTAAACATAAGAGCGCATACTGGCAAAAAAAAAATAGTACAAAGTCATTCTTCTGTTGAAAAAAAAAAGAATAGAGAGGTCCACTAAAAAGCAAAGCTTGTATATTGTGAACCACTCATAAAACTTATGAATTACTTATTTACAAACACTTGTGACAAATATGATAATATATCTGATACACCATGTTCATGCATTGATTGTGACATGTTTTACGCATTGTTCCTTAATGGTAATCATCTGACTGATTTTGAGATACCTATCACGTTTGCTGAGACGTGCGTGTGACTTCTGTGTGTGTGTATGTCTCTCTCTCTCTCTCTCTCTCTCTCTCTCTCTCTATGTGTATATAAATGTACAGTGTAAATGTCCTACTCGGGTCTGTATATCGTTAAAGCACAACTACACGAGCATTATTCATGGCACAGTTAGATGAAGAAGTAGATATACATCAATCACAGTACGAGGAAAAAAAGGCAGCTTCCACTCATCAGAGAATTATTACAACGTCCAAATCGAAATCTCGCCCAAGTAGTTTTTTGAAGACAATTTTAAACTGCAAACCAAGAGAAATTGATAATTTGAGGAGAAATCTCTCTGTTCAAATCAGTCAAAACAAACGTATTGGAGAAAAGAGCTTTGATTTGCCTTGAAAATTTGTACATCAGTTCTTACCATTAATGACTTTAAGGCTTAAAGGCTCTCCCCTGTAGTCAGTAGTTAGTATAGTTAGAATTATTTTTTATGCTTCTCTTCGCAAAATGATTTTTACAGAGGTGATAATGTACTATATATGACGATGACATTGAAAGCTATCATAATGGTAATGGCGATGATGATAGCAGACATATTTTCATCATATCGTTGTTTTTGTGGTAGTCATTCTATATCATATCTTGGGATAATTACTATTATTAGCGTTATTATGATTATTATCATTAGTGATAACAATAAGACTGACATTTTAATAAGATAATCACAAAATAAGGAACAATGATGGCAAAGATGATGTTTAACTCTGCCTTGTGAATTTCAGAATTCAGAAGAAAAATTCATACACACACACACACACACACACACACACACACACACATTGATACGGGCGTAAGAGAAGGAACGTGATGAATGTATGGAAAAGACTCACTGACTGTCGTAAAGACAGTGAGCGCCAGCTATAAGCCCGCCAACCATGTTGTGCGACGAGATGGACCATGTGCTATTAATACTTGGCAAATGAGAAGTGATGTACAAGATAGAGAGCGAATACAATTGGGACAACACGATAAAGAAATAATTCAAGTCCTCGTGTCAATATTTTGTGTGTTCAAAAGCAGACATTAGATTTTTTTTCCAAAACTTGTAAAAGTTGTTAATTTGATATCCTTATATACCTTTTATGCCTTTGGTGTGTTGATGCAACCTCCTTTCGTTGTATATGTCTGGTATTAGACTGAATAACGTTACTAGTCGTGATCAGAATCATCTTATACTAGTAGTTCTTCAATGATATATTGTCATTAACGTTATCATCATCATCATCATAAGCATTCTCATCCTTGGTTTAATTTTCATGGGGTGATGAAACTGATAAAAACTCTCAACTGAGAGCTTATGAATTTTAAAGAGGTGAATGCCACACGCTATATCTTGTGATATACGTAGATGTATTATGTACACTGACGTGTGCGAGCTCCTTCACGCACACACACACACACACACACACACACAGATACAACATGATATTCCAGACATATATCGTTTTATGCTTATGAATTAATAGATACTAATGCATGTGTTCTCAAACGAAGCATTATTTATGTCTATGCTTATAGCCCGTCTTAAACTTACTGTGTTCTATAAAAATGGATGATAAACCCGAAAATTAGTATCTAAACACCCTGTTAGGCGATTTTACCTTCAATGCATTTTTTCTTTTTTTTTTCCAAATCTTCTTCTTACAACTATTGTTTCCCAATCGATGAGTAATCTATTTGTATCATTGTGCAAAAGGGTTGTTATTTTCCTTATTTTGCTTTGATGTTGAAATTGCACCATTTTTTAAGATACATTATTTGTTTCTTATTCTTTCTTTTTCTTCCTTTATTTTAGTCCTACTCATGTCGCCGTCTTCGGACTCCCTTTTCGTGAATTTATTTCTCCTCGACTATGTGAGGTTGTGCTTTACAAGTGCACTGGCGCGTACATCGTTATCCGAATCTTGCTCTCGATACTCGCCGTGTCTTTCGCTATCTACCGCTGCCGAGAATCCGGCGGATTCAGCGTGTCTCGCCCGCAATCCGCCATCCATCACAACGTGTCTATTCCACTCGGCGAAAACCCGGCGAAATCCTCCAAAATATTCGCTTTCGACTTCTCTCCCAATAATTCACCCAGGTATATCGATCATACCAGTGTTATTTTTCCTCGACATCGACGTGACTTATGGTGACGTCGACAAATTTCTTCTCTTCTTTTAGGCAATGGTATTGGCGTAGAGCAACATTAAACCACTGGGAATATTTTCTGAAAGAATGATTCGCGCGATATTCTGTGCAAACGGAGTTTTAAGGATAACTGATAGCAAGTTCTTCTTCGATCAGTCATAACTGGCATAATAGTCATTCATTCTGCTTGCTAACTATATTATATCTGACTGAAGCTTATCCGGAGAGGGGGAAAGGAAACAATATGGGTGCCTCTGCAGCGGAATGGAGATGAATTTGATGTACGCCGACTGTCTTCACGCGTCCTGTACGGCAGATGCCGAGAGCAAGTTTCATAAACAACATGTCCGAAAGAAAAGTTACAAAAATATCTCTTCGCTTCGCAAAATATCTTTTTTTTTTGCAACAACATGTCCTCATTACATTAAAAGAGAAAGAAATACTAAACGAAGGGAATTTGTTTCAGAATGACCATGCTTCTACCATGACCATTTTTTTAAAGGATTCTGATTAGATGCTGTCCTTACATTGCTACAAACTCATCAAGTTATAAGTCATGTGTTGCTTTGAACACTCCCATTGTAGAATTCCTATAACCTTTTCAGATGTTTTCAGACTTGAAGAATTTTAAAAAGTATTTCCGACAGCTAAAACAAATAGCTAATGCTCATAAACATTAATCACAGAGTGTTGGTAAAGTGACACGTATACGTATATATTTTTAAATTCGTTGAATTGAATTTACAGAGTGATATCATAAAGAAGAAGACTGTAGTTTTTATAATATCATGCTATAGATTTTTCTACTAGTAATAGATGTTTTACAAATTTTAGTACTAATGTTAGTTGGATAACCGATAATTGTTATTTTTAATTCATCATCGATAGCCCAAACATCCTAGAGGACTAAGGCGGCTTGTCGGCTAAGCTCATTCCAGTTCGAATCCTGCCCGAACACGCTTGGAAATATATTTTACCAACACTATCCCCTTTGTCCTTGGTGAGTGAATGAGTGCCTGGAAATGCTGAATTTAATAACATTGCAGTTTTTTCACTGTTACAGCACTGCTGGTACTAAAAAGTCCGACGAATGTGGATTGCAATGTTTGAATTAATTTTTCATCGTTGTAAAGATTGTTTTCATTATCATAAAGTATCAAATCTAGTTGTACAAGCAGCTGCTGATGCTGTATAGTAGTATCATTGTTGTTATCATTAACAGCTTTGTATATATACATACATGTATATAGCAAGAAAAATTAAAGAGAAAGGGATTATTCTAAAATTACTGATTCTTTCTCTCTCTCTCAAAAAAAAAGCTCAACTAAAAAACTTAAAATATTAACTAACTGCCTAAATTCCTTCATTCCAGTAAACTTGTGTAATTTTCTTTATCCACTATACTTTTAAAACTCATATGATTTTAACCTGGTAATAATGCGAGATTGATACTTTCGTATGTTAATTTCAATTACAATCCTTGTGAATAAAACTTACGAAAAGCAAAACCATCGCAACTAAGTGTGTTGTGTTGCAATTATTCGCCGATATTCAGAGCGGGTAACCACCACTGTCTGTACAACATGAAGGGAAGTCGCCAGAGAAAGGCACGGGGAAAAGGGAAGAAGTAAGGTTGCCTATACCTACAGCTGAGTCACCGTTTCACCGTGTTTAGTCCGCCCATCTTTGACCCACTGGGGAGCATGGCTGGTTACGATCAACTCACAGTCATCGTCCTACTCTCAGTACTTGCTGCCACAAGGTTACGACCACTGGATTGAATCAAGATCAAGGTGACTTTGATAAATGGTTTAATCTCAACAGAAATTTTATCGGGATCGGAAATAGATTTCTCAAACCATTGCGTTACATATTTCCATGTGTTTCGCGAAACGGACATAACATTCTCAACTAAATATAGAAATAAGCTGAGGCAATGGTTTGTATTGCCTCACACGTTTCCCACTGTACTACATCCAAATCTTCATTAGATATCCTATTTTAAATGAAATCAGAATAGAAACCCAGACACATAATCATTGTATTCTGATAAGCTATAAAACTAACATTTATGTGGGAGGGGTTGCAGTATAGCTAAGTTGTCTAAATTTTTAAAAAAAAAAATGATTTTTCGGGGCCGCGGGTTGTAGGATGTTTTTTTTTGTGTGTGTGTCTTTTTAATAGTAGAAACCCAAGGTAGGGTTATGAGGCGATAATATTATTGCCTCATTGTCTCACTTGATTTGTTAGGGTTTTGGCCAATATGACTTTTCCATGAAAACATGCTAACCTTTCCTTTAAGATTCGAAGACGTTTTTATTTGTTATGTACGACTTTACTGATACTTGTATCTTTTATAGCGACTTGATTCACTTTTGATATTGTATTCCTAAAAGCATACTTGAACTTAGAGTTGCATCGCAATGTTAGAGGAAAAGAGAACTGATATATTAGAAGAGTTTTCATTTCTGGAAATACTGAGCTGTTTCATGCACAATAACGGGGCTCAGAATGTATATAAAAAAGAAAAAACCGCACATATCTATACACTGCCGAATTAGCGAGGATGCTATAGTGTTAAGGCCATCGCCCAGATTTAACGGAATTGGTGGTGATTTGGTTCGAAGGACAGCGGTCAGTCGCCATGCAAAATCCATACTTGGTACAACTAAATTATTTATACAAGGATAATACTCTGCCTCTTGTTTCGCTGAAGATGAGCAAAAAAAGAGAGGCAGACAGAGATTAGTAACAGAGAATAAGAGAGAGAAAGAGAGAGAGAGAGAGTTAGGGAGAGGGAGAGTGTGTCTGTGTGGAACAAATAAAATGGACAGCGGCATCAATACCACGACTAAAGAAAGTGGGCTAATAGCTTGTCCAGCTTGTCGTCACCAAGGAAAATGAGTTTACTAGGATAAAAAGATCTCTATCGAAGCACACTCACCCGTATCACATCCGAGCTCCAGCCGTTGTTTTGAAACGGAAGACGAGGTAGAATCTGCGATATTTAATTGTCGGTCTCTATAAACCTGAAGGTAGAAGAAGGGTGTTTTAGATGATATTTGTTTTGTTACAGCTCAGCAATTACAGCATAAGGGGAGGTTGGATGTTAGAATAAACCTTACCGCCGAGTCTGCTGAATAGCACACATCAAGAAGTGAGTCGGCAGTCTGCAGGTGTGTGTGTTTGTGTGTGTGTGTGTGTGTGTGTGTGTGTGTGTGTGTGTGTGTGTGTGTGTGTGTGTTAGCCAGTGTATACTGTTTGTTCAAAACACACCTTGAAATGACAAAACAAAACATTATTCATTCTTCTTTTCTCCTTTTTCATTTTCTCAAGAAATGAACGTGAAAACAACCCACGATTTTAGATTTTCATACCTTTAACAAATCAACATGAGACCCATGATTATCATGATATATATATATTCATTATAATCTTCAAAATTCCGTAATATTCATTGAATTAGTGAACGTTCATTTTTGCATTTGAAATAGCTATGAGACCCCTGCATACATAAACCACGTTCTGCTTTCTGACTAAGAATGTAATCATGTTAAGCAGGAAGAATAAATTCTTTTGAATATTTGAGGAAAATACATTTCGGATCATTCTGATAAAAATTTGTTACAGTTTTTGTGAACAATTCAATTAATTCGTAGTTGTGATTGTATGCAATTGTACCTAACATAATTGATAACAGTGCGCTGTTCAATAATACAACATGCTGCCTCTAGAAAACAAAAAACAACAAAAAATATTGAGTCGACGCACTGGATACTCTAATTTCATATCATGGTACTCATACAAAGAGATGCCATCTTATGCATGCTACAACTATGTCATCATCGCATAGGCAAGGTTTTCATCCCGAGGTTTTTCTTTCGTTTTTATTAGGTTACAGTCATTTGCTCAGCGTTTGTATTCCCTTGGTGATCAGATGACAGAATGACAATTCAGTAAACAGCACAGCATAGATGCTTGGGACCTCCCATTAGTGTCGACTATAATGACAACATAAGGAATGTTGCAGTACTATGCAAGCCGAAGATAATGGAAGGCCTATATCAAGAATAGGTAGAACTGATTTTTTAGATCCCTGGCCTACAAGTCATGATTCTTCGAGCGTCCTTGTCTTTGTCAGACGTTGAGTAATTAGGCCAACGAGTCAGTAGATCATCTTAGCTCAGTGAAAGGGAGCTCTATCATTTCAGAAAACGTGCTTTTTCAGCTATGCAAAGAGACTGGCTTTCCGTCGCATGCTTTTAGTTTAAACTATGTCAAAGTAATACAGCGCATGCGCATGATCAATGCTGTTGATCTCTTGACCAAACAAGAAATTGCAAGTTGACAGGAGGAAAAAAGGGGCCAGAGTGGAGCACTCTATCCAAGAGTTGATTTCCAATTTGTTAGGGGATTTGCACTTGTTTAGAATCTCATCATGCCCCCCGAGGGTATAGAGCGATCTTCTGGCCGTTTTTCAAAGCCTAACCACTCTTTCTCACGACCTCCCATCTTTTTTTTTCTTTTCTTTTTTTAGTAGTCTCTCTTTTTCGTCCTTCTCTGTTCCACTGGCTCTCCCTTCAGTAGCCTCCAAACATACACACACAGTCTCTCCCTCACCCTCTCTCTCCTTCTCTCCCTCCCTGTCTCAATTTGTTGTCGTGCAAACTTGGGCGACATGAAGCCGCCCGCTAGCTCGCCTTGCGGAAATGAAAGCGCTGGTCTCTCGGAAGCTAACCCCCATCTAAAGTGCGCCGGAGTTTCTCTTGTTGATGAAGAGATCGCTTCGCACGCTACCATCTCGTGGTGGTTGCTCTCTGCGTGCTTCGGATACCGTATCTGGGGCTCTCCCACCGCCCCGGAGCCTGCTTCTAACTCGGGCTGTCTTTAATACACTCTCCCGCCGCGTACGCCAACAGGAAGCAATGTATCATCCAATGCCCTATTAGAAGGCACGCCACGGAGAGAAAGTGTTTTCTCTTCTGCCAACTGTACTATAAAAAAAAAAGAAAAAAGAGGGAAGGATAGATGAAGAAGGGATAGACAGATAGACAGTAAGATACATGTATAAATAGGGGAGGGGAGTATAGAGAGGAGTGTCGAATCTATTTCAGACGTTTCGTAGAAAATTGAATAGCATGCTGAAAGTTTTCAGTCATCGATGATACCAGTGTGTTGGAAAGGACAGGGATAGATATCCCGTAAATTCATTGCGTAAGATCTCTTGCCACTGGCACTCATGGATGTAGGGCAAAAACAGTGAAGTTTAAGATCGTAGACTAGCCATGATGACATGTATAATATATGAAAAAAAAAAACATGTGCAGGACACGAAGCCACATTCAGGACTTCGTTCTCTACTGTTTCACGCGAATAACCGAAGTAGCGAGCTCCTTCGCTCGTCCCCGCCTCAACGGCAGTCCGGTGGCTCATAATACACACACAACACACCGCGACGGCGCTGATGCATTAAATTTCGTGCTTAATGCGACCCGATGCGAGCGAAATTGATTTCAGAATTAGCAGAACACGTTCAGGGGGAATAAAATCTCTTTTAGATCGGTTAGGCGGTAATGGTGAGATGGATGCGAGTTTGGATGAAAAGTGACTGGCGGTGCCTAGACGTCTGATCTGACGGGGGAACCGAGGCGAGCCGAGTGCTTGCCCGCTCATATCCGCCCGCCGAGAATTCATTTGCCGCCAGAAAACTTGTGATCAAAACGTAAGCCCGAGATGGTGAAAGAGGGCAAAAGACAAGTAAGGAAGAATACAGAAACTAAAATAACAACACAAGAACAACGATACGGCAAGAAAGGAGTGTATGGTAAGAGAGAGCAAGAGAGAGAGATTTTTAAATGACTGACAACTGAGAAAGAAGAAGAAAGCGAGATAGACAGGAGAAAAGAAATCAGACCTTTAGTAACAAAGAAGTAAATAAGTCTTAAGGCTTGTACTTTGTAGTCTAGGTAAACTTTCGGTGATCCACATGGATTTTCCATTGTTTGTTTTGTTTTGTTTTTTTTTTCAGATGTGAAGGAACAAAATAGCGAAGAACTATATAGCATTAGGTGGAGGCAAGGGTGTTTTTCTTTTTTTTTTAATTGATGAGTGTTTTCTTTTAACGAGTCCGCAGCATCATTCCTCTTTAACATCCGACGTGTGTTTGCTAGAACAAGAGATTATGTCAGCACAAATAGAATCAAGATGTACGATAAATACCGTCATTTCTTTGAAATTGTTCATGCAATTAAAATCTATTCGCCCAATTAGACTGTAAATCAAAGTCAGAGCCTAACTCATCGCTTCGCAAAGTATTATTGATCCCTTTGGTTGTTTGTAGGCTTACGGTGCTTTATAAATCCATGAAATTGCACAATCCATTTCACATAAGTTGAATATAATTAGTCTCTTGTATACCACCTGCATGGTCTACTGGAGTTGTGCACATTATTTGACGTACAGATAAACGCAGTGCATTTGTCAAACAACTAAAACAATTCTTTGGGGACTACAATAATTCATTTCAGCTCATAGAAAACACAGTTAATGATGTGTCGAAGTAAGATACAAACACAAAGAAAGATTGATTTTTTTTTTTTGCAATATAAAGTAGCCTCATTTGGACCTCACAGAAATATCTTTTTGCCTATTGTATTAGTCATCAGATCAATCATTTCAAAGGTACCTCTCTTTGAGCGTTACCTGAATAGTTTTGTATTGTTGCGACAGATCTTTGAAATTACGAACGTAACCTGCAAGTTACATATACGCAAATATTATTCATCAGAAGTGTTCATGTATTATAAAATACACTTTCAATTGGGATGTTCAGAAACATTTACAATCAGACACACTGACATTTAAATATCAACCATCGTTTCTCGTATCCTGAAGGTGAATACCAAGACAATTAATTCCTTTCTTTGCATCGGTGAAAAGCAAGTAATGCTTGTCAGTTTTGGGATTAATTCTTTATTGAAGTAAGATGACACACTTAATGTCACTAGAAAACAAAACAAGGAGTGTACCCTATGCTGACTTGCATTTTCAAGTGATGTGTAGTACCTGATGATAGCAGATTACACAGTGAGAGGTCATAAACGTTTTAAGGACCAATAACAGTTCAATCTTCAATGATTCTCTGCCATACTCTGAGACAGGTTGTTTGCGTGTTAAAGGTCCTGTTTACCTTTGGGAGCACTGATTTGAACATTTTTCAAGATATCACATTTGATGCATATGTGTAGGTCAGTTGTATCACAAAACAACCTACCATATAAAATTTTCGCAGTATAGCTTGAAATATATGAAGATATCACTTTGTTTCTCAATAAACCATAGCTGTAGACGGTTTAGTCTGGAAACATTTTTATTATAACTATTGTTCACATTTTGTATATTTAACAATACTTAACATCGATTATATTGATTCAAATTTTTACATTGGTTGTTTCTATCCCTAACTCACATTTTAGAACTATTTTGAAGCACTAATGCTGGGTTTTTGTTTCATCTGCAAATTGTGAATTATGCCTTTAACGGGACTGTACAGTTCTGGTTGAGGTGAGGATTTAGCTGTTAACGTTTTGCGAGATATTCAGAAACCACTCTATGAGATGTCAAAGAGCATGCAATTTTAAGGGGTATCAAAAGTTTATTTGATTTAACATGTGTGTCTTTGTGTATATTACTGCCTGTCTTTACTATTAGCTGGTAGGAGTCATTTTAGAGTGACTCTGACAATTATGTATAGTTAAGAAACAAAAAGATGATTTTAATGATAAAGACATTGGATTGAAGAAATCTAACATGGAGTTCATCATCTATCCAAAGTTGACTTAATGCAAGCAAAAACAAATAAATAGGGGAAAGTTTTGGGGAAATTCGACCAAAAATAGGGATAATGTGAAATTTGAATGTTTTTATGCATGTTTTCATGAATAAATCATAATAGCACATCTGTAGCAACCACAACGCGTATTAGATGAAGTGAAGATAACAATGGTCTTACAAGTCTACCACTGACCTGCATACAAATATTCTTCAATTTCACTCATTTATGTAAAAATAAAGTTTGCATCTTTTGCATCAAGTATTTGTTGTGTTGCCATAACCACGCAACGATGACTTTACGGTCAGAAAGTGTTGCAATTCATAAATCGCGTATAAAAAAACATGATTTTTTTTTCATGTGTTGTGCACAAACAAATGAGATAGTTTGTACATGAATGATGTTGTACTTTGACAGAATTTCGACGTGTATGATGTTAAATAACACCTACAATCATGGTAGAAGCAACTATAGTCATAAAACAAGAAGATGAATAAAATAACTATTGGAACTGTGTATGTGTGTGTGTGTGTGTGTGTGTGTGTGTGTGTGTGTGATTGTTTGTGTTGTGCTTTAAGGTATGTTGATCGAGAGCTCTCGTGAAAAACTTATTGAGGGTTTACAAGTTGTGTTATCATCATTAAAGGGGAATTCCGGACCACTTTAAACGTTACTAGATAGAAAAAAATGCAATTCTATAAGCACAAATTTGATCAACATCAGGTTTAAATTATTTGAATGTCAAGTTTCACTAATTTTCACGAAACAGTTCTTGAACATTTTTCAATATGAATATGCAAATGAGCGAGTTGATGATGTCATCACATCACAACTTGTCTTATAGTTTTGACATATAGTTTTGACTTATAGTTGGACACATAGATTGACTTGCCATATATTCTTGGAACAATATGTAATGGAACAATATAAATTGGGGTTTGGTGTGTTCAGCGTTACAAGCACAAAATTTGCATATTGTTCGAAATTCACAGAATCAGAAGTGTATGGACTGTTAGACTACAAAACATAGTTTGCTTCTTTATCCCAGTGAAACTATGATGTTAAGAAAAAAAATTGCGTGTCCAAAGGACTTGGTAATTTGAAAATCTAGTTAAACAAAATATGTGACAAACATGAAGAATACTGATATGTTAATTTAATGCATCACTGTTTTTTTTTTCTTCTCCTGCTTTTAAAGGGTGTCTGCAATTTATGAAATAGAAAAAAGTTCAAGATCTTTCCGAGAGAGAGAGAATGAGAGGGAAGGAGATGGAGAGAGAGAGAGAGAGAGAGAGAGAGAGAGAGAGAGCCAACTTCATGGCACATATTCAAGTATGACAATATTGGTCTTTGTTACACTCAATTTCTTTCACGGCACGTGGTATGATTTTTGTTTTTGGAACTGTAAGCCTATCCAGACTGTATATCATACATGAAATCAACCTGCTTCTTTGTTTGTTAGCACTTCCATCAGACTGTGACCATACAAACCTACTGAGGGAAATAAAGACTTGTTCTTTTGCTACTATAATACAGTTATGTACTTTTCGAATGAAGTAATGATAACGTAGTAATATTTTGTGATACATTGTCATGCGAGGCAATACCACAGAACTATTGCATGATTGTAATCACATCGCAGGTTCTTTTACCTATTCTTAAACATCAAATCTTGAGTCAAACACTTCTGTTACATTTTCTTTCTTGTTTCTCTTATGTGACTATCACCGTTCTTTATTTTCATAATTAATCCGCGAGACTCCATTGGAACATATATTATTCAATATGATATGCTCACGTTACATGTTAAGTCTTTATCTTTTAGTTCTCCTTCATACGCCTTTCCCAAAACCATCAACCTCATTTTTCTCTACACTTCCTTCGTTTGAATTGAAACACTTCAAGAAAAACAAACAAACAAACAAACAAACAAACAAACAAACGACCAGACTACAACAAGATGGAAAACAGATTGGCACTAACAGCAATACTAGATACTGTTGGATACTCATTATTAATCGGTTCCTATATTCCTCTGTTTAGTGTCCAGTGTATAGTTTCATTATGCTCATTGTACATAATGCTAATGATGATGAATTACCTTCTTGTATAGAATATTACGGCGTATATTGCTGTAAGTATATAGAATATAAACAAAAAAATAAACGAAGTAGCTCAGAGAGCTTACGCGTGTGTGCATAATAGGTATTTTCATCCTAAATGTGAATTGTTGTTGTATCAAAGAAACGCTGGTGCACTGATTTTATAAAAGGTGCATTGATTTTATCATTTATAGTTCTTAGTTTCAATTAAGTCACAAAGTAGTCTCAAAGACAAGCCTGAGTGCACTATCTATTTTTTTTCTTCATAATTTGATCACTTCATCACTTTTCATCCCTCTGCACCAAACACTGTGGTTCGAATACTGCAGAGAACAATAAGGAGGTCTTTAATTTTACATCAGTCACTTCATCGCATGTAGGAATCTATACATAATGGATATGCAGCAATAAATGTTAATAAGGTAATTAAAAACAGAATCTAAGGATGTAGAATTCCGGATGATATCAATGGTAGAATTATAATTTTGTTGCAATGTGAAGATTAAGGAGTGTGGATGTAATGGAGAATTGTAAGGTGATGAATTTAAAGTCTGATGGTGGAACAAATCAAGATTCATTATGCAATGATATGGTTGCAGCATCCCGCATCTGTCAAAAACCGATCACATCTTTTAAATTTGTGATCTCGCTTCTGTATAAAAGTGAATAGTATTTAGCTAACAAGATTTTCTCTGTATATTTCATTTGCCATGGTAAGTGACTACACTGCTCTGATTATCCAAATTGCTTCACATTCAATCTATTCAGGAGATATCATTATACTACACATGAAACGATAAAAGAGTTAAATGGAAGAAAAATTAGAATGATGCATGTTAGAAGATGATATACCATTGATGTTGACCTTTAATCTACGAGTTGGTATTAACTTTTAACGAATTTTTTCACCTATGGTCTTCTCAGACTGAAAATCCAGTACATATCGGCTGCAGTGGACTTTGCTAGTACGAGGCTACTCATGAAAGAATGGATACAGATTATTAAAAAAAAATTAAACTCATTATTTCATCATTGTACGAGTCTTCTTATTTATGAACTCGTTGTGTCATGCCTTAGATTTAAAAAATAAAGAAAAACAAACACATTATGTATGCACCTACCATCTCTAATGCGAAAGTTGTAGACAATGTTGTGACGACAACAGACAACAAGAATTTTGTTCATTCTCTCCTTCGTTGCTGGAATTGACATTGAAAGTTTCCCGTTAGGCCTACTTATTTTTTTTTTTAGGGGGGGGGGTAGTTCTGCACAGTATTTGCAGTGTCATTGTGGAAATCAGCGTCTGATAATATAGGACAGAATATTTTATCTTACGATATATTATGAACTCAAAATATTATATCTATTTAAATCCTCCTCACTACCCTGCTTCTCTCTTTTTCTTTCTCTTTTTATATGTCGAGTAGCTTAAGGAAAAAGCTGTCAAATAGGCTCTATATATGGGATCATGTCTTGCCCATGATGTTACGTACTAATCCCCTTATGCACATCACTCACGCTCACACACACATACACACAAACAAATACAAATAGAGTTTGTCCTTTTCGCTTTTTTTTTCTCTCTCTCTCTCTCTCTTGCCATGTATATACATTTGTGTATTTTATCATAAACATATACAACTTACACAACTTACGGGCAGTTATTTTATTCTGTTACCTTTCTCATCCTTTCGGCACACGCGAGGGGAGCAGGGATTCATACGTCTCGACGCGAGTCATTGGTCGAGGCCTCGATGACGTATCCTAACGATGCAACCACAGATGCACGCTGCTGCCTCCAATCAGCGGCTTCGATACTTCTCCATGGCGCCACGCGACCACCTGTATGGGAACAGACAATCAGCCATGCGCGGCACCGTAGCTCGACAATGTGAGTCGACTGGACAAAACCCCTGCGCTTTGCAACTCCTACGTCAATTTCCAATATCAGATTCATCTGGACAACACGGCTGTCAGATCCCATGACCTCGAGAGATATTGATAGTTAGATCGGTCTCCGTCATCATCTTTCTTCATTCTGCTCCATCTCCCCATTCATTTCAATTCATCTATTGATTTATTTGTTTATTTTTCTCTATTGTTTGTTGCACCCAGTGTCCGGGAGCGAAAAAAAAGTTTTAAACGTGGCGTTTTTGTCGAGGTACCAGGTTCCGCCCGGCCATCATCCCCACCAGGACTTGTCTACGGGCATCTTTGACAGGATGGAGCGGACGCTGGCCCACGTCCCCTCCATGGAGCTCTCCACCGAGGCTCTACTTGTCAATGGAGGATTGGAAAATACCAACAAGATGCTTGCGACATCAGCAGTCAGAAGTGAGTAGACACGATACTTGATGTCTAGGGCCGTGTCAATTTCTCGTTATTGAATACCATGGTTAAGTATGAATTTTATCCATTCTGTACTGATGAATGACACATAATGTAATTGTTTGTAAATATTGGTATAAATTGAAAAAAAAAACCCAGCGTTGAACAGTTATCAAGATTATCTTGACATTGATAGTTATTCGCAGTTTGTTTGTTTGTGTATGTGTGTGTGTTTACAATTTACATTCGTTATGTATTGTCTACTGATGTTGATTGATGCATCACCTACGTGAGTCTATTTGACACTCACTTTACTTGGAGAAATTTGACTGAAACGTGGCTGCTTTGTTTTGCCCTGAAGGTACTTTGAAAAGTCTCGATATGAGGGCTGGATACTGCTAATCATAACATTTTAGATATTTTGGGGGGTCCTTTGCTGTTTGCATAAGAGCTAATATCTGATGTACATTCTGCTTGTAAATCAAACCATGAGGCATAGTCTATAAAAGATCGACAAAGCTAATTTTCTGTTATCTGCGAGTCACGGAAAGCCATCATTTCACTACAGAGTCACAGACACGATCGGGCGCTGGAAGTCACTATTTGTCACGTTGCACCTGAGCTTGCAGCAAGATCTGAAGAGGTGGGGGGGGGGAAGACTTGATGATTGAAGAAGCTGTCTTCAGTAACAGATTAAGAAAATACATTTAGGGGAAAACAAATGAGAAAGAGAGACTTATGGAATTGGGAGGCTTCAAAATGGTCTTTGAGCAAGACAAGAGCCGTGAAAAAACCTCACAGTATTGACTACCATGTTGAGGGGAAGCTGGGTGCATCAGGCTCCGACAGACATTGTTAACTTATTGGCAAATCATAATTTGATGATGTACATCTACGTGGATATATGGAGCATTTGATTTCGATAAATGTTTGTACTACTTCATTCCTATAATTAAAGCTCGTTGTTTTTCTGCTGTCATGCAGCTAGACACCCTTTGAGCTGATTTTAGTTGTTGTTTTTTTCATTTAGTGCAGATAATAATGCATATATAAGATAATAAATACAATAAACAATGTGTGGAATAAAAAGATGTACGGGACTACAGTAACACGTCATAAGTATTTGTGAATTCAGCGTCTACTTTAACGAAAAGAAACGTATGTGTTTATAAAATAAAATGGTATGCCTTATGTAGACAGGCGTGAACCTAGGGAACGGAACACGAGAGGCGCGTTGGGAACAATGAGTTATTGTAACAGACACGTGCACCCACGACCGTCATTACTAACGCCATCAGTAATCATAGTGGTGATGTGGGCGCTCCATTGGGCTTCCCCATGCATGAAGTGTAACCGGAACACGCCGCTTCCAGTCGTTTATGAGTGGAAAGATGCCCTTAAATAAATATGCTCTGTTTGTCATTTAACATCGCCGTTGTTATTGCTATTGTTTAACAACAACAGTGGTAACACTGAAGGAGCTACTCTTGATAAAGAAACCATATTATTTTATAATTCCCTCATCTATATTCTTTACGATACTAGTATTCAACATCACTATCATCTACACCACTTTCATGATAACGATAATATAGCTGCGATACATTTACTATGTATGTCTGTTATTACCATTGCACTTACCTTCATTCTGACGTCTATTGATATCTAATCAATTCTTAGGAACTATCAAAACAAATAGCAGTAGCAGCAAGGGACACTCGGTTATATATCCATACAACGACACATAACAGCAATAACACGCGCTTTGGATATCGGGACTGCTTACCTTGCCCTATGCCACCTATCAATGAGTAGTGAAACTTTTCAGTGGCGCCTCAAGAAAATCTGTTTCGAATTCTGTTTGCAGAACTCCACTTATTGGTTTTCTTACTTCCTTAGCTGTTCTTTATAGATATTCTTGATTGGAATCTGCACCTACTGCAAGAGATAAAGACGTTAAATTATCTTATATATTGAAAGAGACTTTACACCAACCATGCCAACGTTTATTTTGAAAGACAATCGTGTCTTACAAAAAAAAAAGGAACAACATACAGGATGTCAGTCAGTGGTGCACGTGCACGAATTCGCAATAGTTATCATCTTTCAATTGCTTTTGAGCTGAGAAGTAGCGTATAATCTGTTTTATTTGTCCTTGTTTTGCTTTGCTTCTGGTCGGCTTGTAAGTGGTATTCGAGAAACGCGTCGAATCTTATCCGCTTACTTTTTTTAATTGGTTGCCGTTTTTGTTGTTGCCGAAACACGTATACAGGTCAACAGATCGCTACCGCACTATATAATTGATGTATTGTGTTGACTGGCAATATGCGCCTGCTACAACAACATAGAAAGGGAGTGAACGCATGATTTGTTAACTGGGGACTGTAAATCATTATCGTCCAATATCTCAACGAATGTGGGTTCGATCAAGCTTCTTCCACAAGTGACTACAATACGTCTTGCATTGGTGACTCAGCATGATGTAAGACGGGAGTAGCCCGCTCTGGTTGAGACATACCAGACGTTAACCCTTATCATTCCGATAGGCATAGTTGATGACTTAGACAAAGAAAATTGGGTTAACAAAGTATGAATGCATGGCCGTGTCATGAGGAATCACCAGTGCTTATTTGTATGGATAACACTAAGTTGTTCCCGAGTGACTTTATGAAAGCGTCGCAATGAACTTTTCCTGAAAACAGCACTGGCATTTAGTGAATTGCGTTTAGATTATGATTTGAATTTCAGATTTATTTTTGGGTGGGTTTTTTTTTCGACCTAATCTAAGCAAACATCTATGGGAGGACCAAACCCTCCCAGGTATAAAACTGTCCACCAATAATGTGCACCCTCAGGCAGGCTGTTCATAATGACCACCATGACACGTAGACCATAGATTGACAGTCGTTATTAAATCAGACTCAAATCAATCTGTTGTATACGTTAGATTATTATCAACATGCGTCATTATTTGATAAATATCAAAGATTATGAATAGCCCCAATTCTACTTAGCCATAACGAAATAGTAGACAATTTTGCTTGTTGTTTACTTTTGATAGGTTGTATTGCATAGTAATTTGCTAATACCTAGTGAATAAGAACAAGCAAGAGGACCGTTCTTTGTCGGCGCCAGGCAAGTTAAAAAAGAGAATTAACACCAAGCATGATTCAAACTCTTTTATTACATTAATTTTTGAGCCCTATGTACTACATCAAGGATTGCCCATACGCCTTTAATCATAATGGTTGAATATTGATTTAATTCTCAACCAGTAACTACTAAAATAATCCTTGAAACATATACGCAGTAATCCCAACATTACACTGAAAAGACGCTTTCTTGTTAGATTCATAAAAAGGTTTAAGATCTCCATGACTTGCTCTTATTGCCTTGAGGCATTCTGTAATCATTACATATCACGTAAGAAAACTATGTAAAGACATGAAACGGGCATTTAAAATGAAAAAAATAATGGAATTCTTCTGCTACTCTTGATTGATTTATACTAATTCTTTTTCATCCATGCGACAGTATGGTATTATATTTCTACATGATATAAATGGTTTGCGCATTAATTACGCAATAAGTCCCTCTGAATTAGCATAATCCGATTGATATTATCTGAATAGATCTGGAGGTTAAAGTAATATGGTTCCATTTTGTGCGGGTCTCGACCTTTTATACATAATCCGGGCAGGTGTTTACAGACCCTGAGTTGAACACAGTCATTCGTACAGTAAAGGGTGTCCAGTTTCGAGAAGATACCACCAATTGGCTACGTCTGTTGAAAGCAATAACAATCTTATTACGTTTATCACTGTTAAAGACTCATAACCATGCTTTCCAAAATGTTTTGGTGACACTGTCCCTATTGCTCTCATAATTCCAAATTAGTGCATACTACATGAGAGTTGTAGAATTTTATTCACTTGATATTAACCATATTTATTATGGAAACAGTGATGTGATTATGATTCAAATCAAATGTTGCGAAGTCTAGAAAATGACGTAGGCTTATTCATTAATCCCAAAAGAAAAGAATGACATAAAAATATGGCACATAGTGAATTGACGCGTGACATCTACTATTATTATATGTGATTATTTTGCTGTTAAATTGTACTGCGTGCCATGTGATCCTGTTCTGCTGGACCAAATCATATCTAAATATCATGACTGGGTATATTGTACCGTGGCACTTTTTCGAAAAAGACATAGAAATTTCTCGTCAAAATTCGTTTACTTAAAGCCTGTGGAAAGTATTAGTCAATGGGCCGATGAACCTGCGACAGGTGAAAACTTTGGAGGAGCAATTGTTATCGTCCACAAGCTTCAGTTTGCAAAAGTAATGTATCGTAGTGTGGAGGGGCTAATGGAAAAGAAATCACAATTTTGGCTTGGATCTTCATGAAAGTGGGAACATACTTTCACACATAATAATGTCTGTGTCAGAATTTGTTTTGTTGTTGTTTGAGCCTAATTATTGTAATTGGTCTTCTTATGGCGACATGGAAAACTCAACTGCCTTCTTTTGCTATTACAGTGCATCTATTATGTAATCATAGCAAGTGATCTTTCTTACAATAATAATAATGTCAAACATGGAAAATCATATGTGGATGAAGAGTCGCTTTCATTAATAATTCATTGTACCGGACAAACTACACTTAATTCGGAACTAACAAAACGGTTATCTATTCCATTTTTGTCTGTTTGTTGAAAGGAGTACTATTCTTCGGTTATCCGTTCCATCTACCTAAGATGTAAATACACTTATTGTTTTTAAGACTTACGGGATTGTCAAACAGCGGCATGTTGTAAGAAATGTTTGGTGGTAATGGATCTGGAAGGAGCGCCTTCCGCACGCCACCCATAAATTGATCATCAATTAGTCCCCGCCTGGGAGATCACGCTAATAGTTCTAATGAAAATCGCTACTGATACAACTTATCGCAAGAGTCGTTTGCCGTTTGTTCATCGAGTCACAAATTACAAGACAAACACTCGATTTAAATCAGTGTTCGTCCGTATGAAAGAAGAAGAGATTGGTAAACAGAGAGGCCAAGGGATTGATTGTGTTAAAAAAAATACAAGAAATGAAAGTTGATAGACAAAAGAAGCCTAATAAAGCGACATTTCCCGGCACGGGTTGCTACCAATAGTCTCATGGGCAATGTAAAATTAACAACATTAATTGATAGAAACAAAAACAGATTGATAAAAACGTAAGCCGTTCATTCCTTATCTAAATACTTGTAGACAGAATCAATTTATTTCATTTAGATTTTTAAACCAGACGCTGGACCTTATCCGTTACAAGGAAGTTACTTCGGTCATTCACGTAAATTTTACCTGTCTGCTGGTATTTGCTGTTTATATTTATATTTTCTTACCTATGTTCAAGACAAGTTTTTTTTTTCTTTCAAGGTCATGCTTTCTTTTGTCTTTCGTACTTTCCTCCAAAGTGAAAATTTGAAAACAGAGATATCGCGAGCCATGAGTCTCATTGAGGTGTCAAACGAATAATAAGAAAAATGAAAGAAATCAATAATCCAACTTTGCACTGTCACCATCGTGGCAAAAACATCTCACTTTCGAGTTCCTTTTAAATTTTTTTATAAAAGATCTCAGTATTCAAAGAAAGTGTCTACTGTGCATGATTAGTAATACAATGCTGCCACCAATCACGTAGAGGGATGCATGATGATTCCACCATATATGAAAGACCCTTTGCTAACCATGAAGCAATATATCTGAGACAAATTTAATGTAGCAAACCTTTCTAATATCTGCGTGTCCATTTCAGTTACCTTGCATTATTAACACTACTATACACACAAATTATAAGGGAAATAATATCCCTTAATGTCTTGTTGTTGCTCTCCTAATCTAGTACACAGCACGTCATGTTAGTGTACTATTGTCTTTGTCATATTCATTCTCACCGTATTTCATCTTCAACAAGTCTAATGCAGTTATCTGTATTGTTGTTGTAAGATTTGCTTCGTAATAACTACTTAAATGATATTCAAATTAAATGATCTAGACGGCATACGAAGAGCGAAGACTCATTTCGTTTCTGAATAATTTTGGCATTTAGATGACGACGGTACGCTGATCAATCAGCATGGCGAAAAAGTCTCGTATGGAACGAGCGGAGCACCTGACGGTTCCACGCCTCCAGTGACGGCCGCCGGAGGAGGCAGCGAGAGCCAGAATGCTGGAGTTGGCGGTGGAGGAGGCGGCGGCGGCACAAATGGCAACGGCTTGGTCGGTGACGGGACCGGGCACTCGGTGGCGTCGAGCGGCGGCGGTAACGATGACGACAAACCGGCCAAGCAAAAGCGACATCGTACTCGCTTCACGCCTGCACAACTCAACGAACTCGAAAGGAACTTCGCAAAGACGCATTATCCGGACATTTTCATGAGAGAAGAGATCGCCATGAGGGTGGGGCTAACAGAATCACGAGTGCAGGTGAGCATTGTAGGCCTACTTTTAACTCTCTGTCACTATAATTTCATTAGAGTGGAATGTTACCATGCAGGCACCTCTACCTATTATACCTTTTCCTTTCTCATTCCCCATCTAACTTTGTTATTTCTTTTCCCGTTTAAAGGAGTTTTATTTATTTTTTTGGTTTTATAGAGCGTGTCCCCTTTGCTAAGATTTGGCGAATGAACGGAGTCATTCTTATTTTTTATCATTAAAAATGTTGTATGCTGAATATTTCCCGTAAAAATGATAGCTCTTTATTATCTTGCCTTACTAAAACATTAGGGACGTGATTCCTTTCGACATGAGGCTACTGAGTATTCGATTACGTTTTTTTTTTTAATTATGATAAAAGCGTTTACAGATGAAAAATAAATCATGGATAGATATGGCATAATGACATGGAATATTACGAATACTTATCTAAGGAATACGCAATTACTCGTCTTTTATCTAAAAACTTAATTTGATTTTACATTTAAAATCACATAAAGAAAAAAACAAACTGTTCTGACAGAGGCATTACCGGGAGGTGGGGTGGTAGATGTCCTTAGATATCTCTATTATACACAGAATTGGCAGCAGTACGTTGTGTCCGAAAAGAAAGAGTAACAATCATCAAAGAAATTGGACGAGGATCGTCATAAATTCATTACTCATCACTTGAAGCACATCATAGCGCTTGCTCACGGGACAATTTTCGTGCTAAGTGGCGACACATATCGGTGGATTTATGTCATTTTCTATTTCCACGCGTAGGCTGTTTTGCGCGGTTTTCTGATATGTAGAGACGTGGTGTTCTGTGCAACAGCGAGCAGGTGGCATGCGCGCTGGAGCAGAAAATCTGGCCCAACTACACGCTCAATTTCTTTCGGCTCAGCTCGTTGGCTCTCCAGCCCCTGAGATCCCCGGGGTACTCAGCCGCGATGTGTTTGCAGCAGTAATCAGGCTGTTCAGTGACTCGCAGCTTTTAAAGTTTCCGATTGCATCTACTATATGCCCTTCTCCCGTCTTGCCTTTACATTCGGTCGGTTTCTACTTTCTTGTGTTTATTCCTCTCTCCCGTGTTTCCGTCGTGTTTATTTGTCGGGAAAGTTTAAACTCAAGCGGGAATATCACAGTGTCCATAGTTATGATGATAGCAAACAAAGATAGCTTGTTGAATTGTCTCCGCGGAAGGCTACATGTAGCAGCGCTAACAACTCTCGATGCATCCAGGATTTCTGCTTATCTTACTGCAAAAAATGATGAATTCTTAGTGTTCACCGTGTTGAAAGTCAGTATGTGTGCAGGTTATATAAACTACAATGTAGATAACAATTTTGAACAATTACCAGGTTTCTCACTCATCAACATAATATGTATCACGAATGTTTCGGCATTATGAAACATTTAGCACCTCATCATCTTCCAACAAAAACGACAAAGTATTTCTTCAGTTGAAATTTAAATACCTCATTATTAAACAAAACGTGCATAATTCCATACTATTCTGTAATGCGATGAGAATGCTGACTATGAGACGGCTAAAACTTAGATTGAATTATTATAGAAGCAATTAAGAAGAGTTTATGCATTGCAACATTGGGTTCTTTCTGTGAATGACGTTCTTATGTTCTCCGAGCATGATTGTACTACGAACGAAGAAACTACTGCGTATAAACTAATGAAGACATGATGTTACACCATGTAATGTCCTATATATGATTCTATCAAACACTTCTCCCAGAAATTGAATAAGACAGACATTACAGATAGAGTGCCATTTAAATCAATTGATGAATAAATTTATACATTTCACAGGTCTTTTTGCCTGGCTCTATGCTTACGGACGCCATTTTGAGAGACTAAGCGCGAGATAACAATAGAATCGTCTGCCCACAGCTAAAATGGCGGACTTGGCGCGCACATAATATCAAGAGATAAACCGGAAATTAATTTGTGCTTAATTAAAACGACTGCTACGTTCGAAGCACGCAGCATTCAAATTAGTTCAAGCCATTAGAATTTCGCCCATATCAGTAACATCTCCCCATTATAACGTCACTGTAGTGGGTTCCCAATTCGCAGCATATAGGGTGGCGTGTATGCGTGTCTCCTATAGTAGTATCGCCTTGCATAGTAGCCAACTGCATTGCAGGTATACACAATTATTCTTGTTCTCTTTTGTTTTGTTTAGTGAATATTGATGATTCTTGTATTTTGTTGTAATTGTTGAAGCGCGTTGAGTCTGTACAGAAAAGGCGCTATATGAATATTGGTTATTATCAATTACACATGTTATCAATACTCTATTATAATTAGATTAAGTGCTTCAAAAATGTAATCTGCGGAAGGATATCTCTTCCAAAGAGAGAACAAGAAAGAAATGTTCGTCCTATTGCAATGTCCACATTCTTAAAATGTATTTACTAACCTGAGTGCAACACTTCCTTTACTAGTCTGCTTTGTCTACATGTATATGCGACTGAGCTTTGGGGTAGTAAAAGTGTTTGGTAACCAGAACACATTTATGTGAGGGTTTATTGTGCTCAGTTTTGTTGCTGTTTGGTGAGTATTGAGATATGATAGTAAAGCCGAAATTAATGTTCCATAACCTTAAAATCAGATGAAGTGATTGGCACGTAAACATTGACGGCATCTCTGAGCCTTTACCCGTATCGTATCTTCGTAGAAAGGTTAATTTATATCATTTACCTGTTGTCATAGAGTGTCTATTTTCAAAACACAAAATGATGTATGCTTAAGGAATAATGAAGCATTTTGACACAATGTGTCTCTTTTCTATGAATGTTTTGGGGAAATTGATTTCTTCCCCTTTACAGTTTCAATATTATCAGTGATACAGTCATGGCGATAAAAATCAAATTGATGCCAATCATTTTTACTAATCAAATACTTCAACCTGCAGCCATCCTGAATAAGGTTGTGCGATTAGAAACTCCAAATTTGCACACACACACACACACACACACACACACACACACCTATTTATGATGCTTATATGAATATATAATATAACATATACATGTATATATACAATGTGAAATATAGAAGTATGTATGAATACAAATGTATAAACGTATAAAATAAAATGTATATCTATGTACAGTATCACATAAGCCAATGATGCCTTTGATATTGAAAATATCTCGTTGCAAAACATTGACATGAATGTTCGACGCTTTCAATAGATGCATTAATGAATGAAATCTGAGTTAGATCTGAAAACATATATGCAAACCTGCACAGACGCATACGTATTTGCTCTCTCCACATACAGTGGTTTTTAACGACATATAGTCTCCTTTTCCTTGTCTTTCAAAGCCTGAACTCCATTGATTCATGTCTACACCTCTATCGTTTAACACTCCTGGTTCTTGTTGACGCGCTCCGAAAACTAATGATAGTTACAGATGGAAGAGGAAAAACTCGGCATGGAGAGTAATACAATCTTTCAAAGTGTTCTTGAACTTTGTGTATAACTCTTGGAACAAAGTGGGAGTTGTACCGAAATCAGGATTTCTTTCGGAGAGTTTCGAAGGCCGTGGAATTTGGCAGATGAATGTCCAAGGAAGCAATTTACATTGCTTGAACATGAGCATGTTCTATCTGTATGAAAAGAAACCATTAGTACATGACATCAGTCACAATACCAAACGAAAACGTCTTAAAGAAATTAATGTTCGTCTAATAGTCCCATCAGAATTCAATTCAATTCGATTCAATTCAATTCAATTCAATAATGGTTTTTATTTCAATCGTATTGCAGTCGGTGGACTGAATTGCAACGATGTTTACAATAAAAATATGATACATAAACAATATGAAATAAAAGAATTATAAAAATTACAAAAAAGCATTTCCATTACAAAACACACCATAATCTAAACCAGGATATGGGACTGGAAAAGGAAGGGAGGAGGAGGAGAAGAAGAAAGACAGGGGCACTAATAGGGGGTTAGAGAGGCAGAAATGAGAGTGGAAGAGAAACGACAATGAAGGGAAAAGCGGGAGTCCCTCGTAAGAAAAAAAAAGAAAGAATCATAATCAATTAAGATATATAAGTTTCTGTCATTTTAATTGTTTCATTATTTTTCTTCAAAAACGACCACGTGTTTTGCGCTGAATTGCGTTTCTGTCATAAAGATTAAGGTCTCTCCAGATCATTAAACAGTTTTATTCAGTACTGGGACCGAAAGGGCAGAATATGTATGCATGTCGAGCCCCACGACTCAAGCATAACTTTGGATTCTATTTTCATTTGTATTTTGTCATTGAATTAATTTCCGCATAAAAAAGAAACACAATGGCTTATCATCGTCCGTTACCAACCTTGTCCTAATGATACCATTCTTGTTCTATGAGGTTTATACAAAATGTTAATGAATACATAGACAATGAAAACAAACATTTGAAACAAGCATTAAAAAATGATGAATTAAAAAAAGAAGAAGAAGAAGAAGAAAGACTGCCAGTGACGAAACTACATGATCGGAAAATGAAATGCGAGTGCAGAAACCGTGGAATACAGAAATATTCGTGCCAGTATTGAAATAAATGAATTCAAGGACAACAGAAAAGAACATCACATTAAATTTTATTCTGCAAACCAGATTTCGTCACCATACAAGAACAGCCCTACGCGCAGTGATATCCGAAAACCTTCGCCCATATTACTTGTACAGCCTGATGGAAGACTCATACATGAAAACATTCATCATTATCACACGCTGAATATTATTCTTGTGTCACAGCTTTGTGAAAAAGTCACTTGAGTTCGCCCTGCCTACTTTGTGCACATTAACAGCTAAGCCAAGATAGGTAACGTCGCTCTGTAGGGCATGTGTATTTCCGGCAGACTCATTTTAATCATTTACGGAGAGGAGTGATTATACGATTTTCGAATATTACTCGCTGTGATATTTTTTTCTCTTTGTAAAGAAACCATATCGGATTTATTTTGTTTTCTCCAGTATCAGCATAAAGACAACGAAGCAGGGCAAAATCTGTCCTGGATTATTTACATATGTTAAAGCATTGGGACAGAAGCTCAATCTCTATTCGTATAATGCCCAATTTTCCGAATTTATTAACTTCCAATGTAATACCAATAAAATCACCCAAAGGGGCTCCAAAGTATTGAATAATTGTAACATTGGATCACAAATTTAAACGTGAATGGTTTCGAATTAGTTTTGCATTTGTCGGCGCATGTTTGATATAATTTGCGTTTTCTATTATTCCCGGGGCTAGGGGCTTAAGCTAGGGGGAGCTGAAGGGAGGGGGAACTCGGTACGAAATAACGGGCAGGGAAAGCATCTATAATAACTTCAACCTCGATTAAAAAGGCTGCGGCCTAGAGGCGCTACCAGATACGAAGCGGGGGAAAAAAGTACCGAAGACCGGGGCGAGATTGAAACTAGTGAGATAGAGGCAGAGAGAGGGGAAGAGAGTGGGGCAGGAAAGCTTGATAGATGGCAAAAAGCACTGTGCTACATGAAGTCCATTTTGATTACGGAATTTAATGTGATTTTAATGAAATTTCGGATGCACAATTAGGCGCTCTTTTATCATGCTAAAATTGACGGTGATATTTGGCTTTCGTGTGTGTCTTATGTGTGTGACGTTGTCTGCATTTCGATGGCATTCACGCGAACGCTCTGTGCTGAGAGAGAGAGAAAAAACCTCGTCGGTTGCATGTCACAAATTAAAGATTGGATTTGATCAACGCGATCTTTGTATTCGTCACAGAAGCACGGACCATGGCATTATCTCTCTTTCACGGTCCCATCCCCCCTCTTTTCTAGCCACCCATTTCTCTGTCTTTTTCTCGGTTTACTTTTTTTCGGTTTTTTTGCGCGCCTCTTTTTGGTCAACGTGGCTCTCATGTAGCTTACCTTCCTTTATTTCTCCATGTCGTTTCCCTCCGTCGTAGGAGGCAAGATGGATGAGCCGAAATATTTACATTACTTAACGGTGGAACCCAAGCTTGTTCACGACTCAAATTAAAATTGCATGTTTTGTTCGCTGTTTCCATGCGCCGGACCGCAGTACTATGCAAAAGAAGAACAGTGCGAAATTGTACTTTATCTGTTCATAGAAATTAGAAGAACAAAACAGCCTCGTCGCATGAATTGCCTATAAACTATTCCAGTCTTATCCATATCGATGCAAGTTTGTGCCGCTACAGCCGGCCAGTGATTCTCATTACAAAAAGTATAAAGTCAAACATGCATGTTACTGAAAGAAAAGTAATATCTTAGAAGGCATAATTAATATTCATTTCACCATACACTGCGTATTGACGTTAGACAGATTACTGTGTTTCTGTTTCAGATTACTGTGCCTTCGTAGGGTCTGTGACGCGAACATTAAAATGAATACTGATTATGTCTGACGTAAGTAGTAAGACTTGAATAGATTTGGACGATTTCCCGTTTTGGAAGAGAAATCACTCTTGATAACAAATGTATGCTTCGTCTTGGCAATATGATTTATTGTGATACCTTACCAACCCTAGGGAAAAAGAATTCCATTCAGAGTTCCGAAAAAATTGGCTTATAAAATTCAGAAAAAATGTCACCCCCAATTCATTATCTAACAGCTAGGTAATAATGTGTAAAACTGTCCCGATGAATGCACAGAATCAAGGACTTGTCACCGATGAAATCGGAAGACATTGTGTCTGGACAAGCAGCCATGTTTAAGATCTACGTGTAACTAGCATGTCCCGAGTAATTTCATGAATACATGCATGGCAGATTGTATATTCCGGCTATCATGTCCATACCCTCCACGCCGCGGTTTTTTCAGGCCAGGCTAGGGTGAAACACGCGCGCATTTTCGGAGTACGACAATCTCTTACCCTGTCACTTTTCATCATCCCAGATTGATGGACCAAGGCTGTTTTTGTTTTGTTTTGAATGGACTCGGCAAAGCTAAAAGAAAAAGTCGAAGAAGAAGGAGGAAAAAAAAAAGCCCTCCCCCAACGTTTTCTCTTCCCTTTTTAATTCAAGGTGCGCGTGGCTTGGCGTATATTGTAATTCGTCAATGCATGAGGACTTACGTTCTTGTCATTTTATTGGATATTTTTCCGATTATTTTCAATCCACTACTTTTTCGCTCGTTTCTAAATATTACAAGAATGTTTGCAGGATGATTGTCTAGTTAAAGGTTAACGTTGTTATTCTCTCCACGGAACAAGCACGATCATAGTGCTTACATTCACTGTATATTATCAAATCAAGTCTTTGCCCGAAAACACATTTTTCAGGTCTGATATTTCGTAATGAACAGAGAACGCCAGAAAAAGGCAGATTATGTCAATCGAAGTAGCAAACAATTAGGAAAACATAGATTGTGGCAAACGTGAGTGAGACTTGGCAAATGTTAATAAACTTATTACTACCACGGTTATCTATTCTATGTGAATCTCATGGTAAGTGCGTAGCTCATGTTACTGTAATACAACCTCCGAATTGCTTCTCATGTTTAACTTTTCTTAAGGTAACATGCAAGTCATGATACACTTAATTCTATCAACACTAAATCACATTCTTCAAGACTTAAGAGGTTATTAAATATCTTCGACATGTTTCGAGAAGGGCAATGTTATTGCTCTTTCTTTAGATGTGGGATGCTGACACGTAATGATAATAATGATGATAATAATAACAATGATAATGATGAAAATAATAAAAATATGACTATTCATGATTATAATGTTTATAAAGCTTATAATATTTAATCTTAATTCTCTATTCATACGCTTGAAATACATATGATATCATTCGTGGCTTAAAAGGTACGTATCGCATAATCAAGGTCATAGTGACCGTTGCTACGTGTAAAGTAAATTGCAATTATTGTGATACATAGTGCTGAAATAGCGAGAAAGTCATAATTTGTAATAACTTGCAACTATCAATATTCATATACTGGCTCTTGTCCAAGTGATGTCATGCCCGTAACTGCCATGACCTGTCATGACATGAGTGGAAACTACAAAGTACTGCAAATGGCTCAGTTAAACAAAAATTCATGCCGATATATTTCTCCACCTTTTACTATATCTTGTCTTTCCATACTGAACCGCTTACATTTTTTCCCTTTGGCACAGCTTCTCCTTATTGAATGTATTAGAATTATGTTAACAACAACAACATCATCATCAACAACAACGACAAGAAAAGAGTGACTCGAGACCAAGTGTCAGACCCCGTTAGTAATGTCATCCTTTGCTGATGTCACGTGTCTTTTTTCACGTCATGATTGTTCGTCAAACACAAATACAAATCTAATGGGAGAAGTCTGATGAACACCATCAGGCTTATATTTTCAGAGAAATTAGAGGGTAATAATTTTAAAACAAATACTAGTGGTTTTGAAGGAAAGAAGATAGTAAGTTATAGGCTTCACACACAATGGATGGGTGAAGAAAAAACATCCGCAATAGCCCTTGCATTCAATTCTCACGAATTCCATAAACCTTCGAATAAAATATGAAAGAGAGGAGGAGGTGGGGGGGGGGGGGGAGAGCCTGCTGGATGGGAGCTCCAGATTCAAATTAACCTGTCATATGTGCTTCCATCATCCCGCAATATGGGAAACGGAGAAAACTGGAAGACGAATAATGCGTCACTGCGTGTACATCTTCGGCTTGATATTGCGCCCGGGCTCACACTTTCATTCGAAGACACAGAAGCTACACCAAATAGCGTATGTGACACGTATTTCATAAATCAATGTAAGAAGGTAAATCTGTGAGGACTATATTGCATATGATAGGTTTCTTCTTGTTTCATTCTTCATCAATATTGATCGGGGTAGAATCGCTGGGCAAACATCGCCCAAACCACCCAATGGAAGTGCGCACAAAAGCTGACGATGCCATGGGCTTATATGACAGAAGACAATTGCATATCAAGTCACGAGGATTGTTTGGAAAGTATGATGTGTACACAGTGCGCTGAGGTGCAGACAAAAGGGAGAGTGCACAATATTTCTCAGATTATATTTTCTTCTTCCGTCAAAGCGGGGATGCATAATGGTGATGGGTTTTATGGCCTTTTTACTTTGTTTTACTGGTTGTTTGTATCGTGAACATAATAGTGATTGTTTAATAAACATCAGGCTGGTTTTTATGAATCTGAGTAATTTTGTTCCGGAAATATGATTAAAGTAATTGTGAAGGTGATAACTATTCCTGTTGTGCAACATTTCTTCGATTATATTTATTAAATATATTATATATGACTGAAAAAAAATAACACCGTCTATGCAGACTTGACCATTTAAAGTAAATACGAATCAAATGTTTATCTAGTATAAATTATTTGTAGATGGCTAAATGCAGGACATGATGAAATGCAATTGAAACTGGATATTGTATTTTTCTTTACGAGGGTCATTGTCCCTATAAATGTCAACCTCATGTTAAGCAGAGAATATAAAGAATATATTTGAATATATTTGAAACTTGACGTATGCATTTAATCTCTACATTGTAAAAGTATTTCAAGCACATGGCCACTCTAGTCTTTGTGTTTTGTCGTTGACGTCACTTGACCATTTTTTCAAGTTCAGTTTAGTTCAATTTAGTTGTATTTTTGCACTCCATTCTAAATACAGTATAACAGATTTTAACAAAGTGTGGGTGTAATTATATGAATTGTATGCAGCAATTTACATTTGGAGTAAAATCTTAGAAAAACGCATGAAGTAAAGATATGAGGCAATGCCATATTGACGGTACTCTACTAGAGGAAGTGCTTCGAATAATTTTTGACAAAATAATTGAAAATGCAACAGACCATCTTCATAAGGAGAGCATGGGTAGGAAGATGGCCTCAGGTAATGCTGCTACATGAAATAAACTATCATAAAGAACATTAGAAATCTATATAGCCACTCACTGAGCGAATAGCAGTCCAGACGGTGAGAGGTGAGGTGAAGTTTGCGTTGTGTTGTGATGATGTTGGTCTGTAGAAGTATGACTATGTATAATGTGAGTGTGATGTGGGAAACGATTTATAATAGCCTTTAAGTTACTGTTTAACTCATTGTGTAAAATAAGTGGGCACCTGATATGATATCAGTTTATTATGTGTCGGAAACATATTGGGATATGAGGACTTTTTTCAGTTTTCTTTTAAAGATATATAAAGACGTACACTGTTTGGGATTTTGTGGCAAAGAATTCCAGACATCTGGCCTATAATGTTTTAACGAGTTTTAAACTATGGTGATTCTCTGGGAGATTTTAAGATAAGACGAATGTTCAACGCGCTGGATATAAATGACTTTTAGGAAGACGATTAAATGTGTGTTTTTGCTTTAAAATAGCAGTCTGAAAAGTATGAATATGATAAATTTTCAAAGATTTTTCTTTGTTAATGAAATACAGGTGAACCCTGCCAAATGCATTACTCGTTTCAAAATATCAATTTATGTATCATTTCTTCTTTGGGAATTTCTTGGTGAAAAGTAATGGCATAGATCCCTAAGTTAAGGTTCTAGCAGCCTTTAAATCTCCTCACTGTAAATATCATTGCAGGATCTCACTCTATCATGACAAAATTATATCGTAAACATTTTTTTTCACTCTCTCAAGTAATTCACTAATATGCACTTCACAAATATTAGAATAGCTATAGGAGATTTGATAACATTTGATTTTGGGTTGGTGCTTGATTTACTCGAATACCATGAGAAAAGACAACGTCAAACTCAGCCATTTGCACAAGATTCAAATCTTCACGTACTATACACGTACCCACAGGTATACTACACACAAAGACAAATATTTCTTCCCAAACATCGAAATGCTGACTAAGAAAACAAAAAAACAAAAACGTAAATAAAGGATACACCGGAGGGGGTTCACCTTAATACAGACACGACAAAGCCCGCGAGTGGCGTGTCAGTACAAAGCGTCAAGCGTAGTCGGCCATTCACAATCATATGGTTATATAGAATGGAAAACCACACTATATCTCACTCTACTATCATTTTAGCCATATTTTTTCCCGCTACTCCGTAAAATGGGGACGTAGTGCGACCCTGCTGGTCGGTTAGAACTCAGCAGAAAGGTAGGCCATCACCTCGTTGGAGAAACAATGTATCGACAATCTGTTCTTGCACACTGATTATAAATCGTTTGGTCGTCCATCTGACGAAAGCTGAAGAGAAAATCTCTCGCAAATGATAAGATATATTATTATAGATAGGTTTGATTTATACAGTATTTTCGTCGTATCATTTTTTAGCTTTGTTTTGCTCCTTTGCAGAAAAAAATATTTTGAGAAGTTGGTGACAGACTGATAACCTTTTTGGCAAATTTCTTTTAAAGATTTTTCTTCTCATTGCTATTAGCGAAATTGGAAATCGTCTTTTTTTTACCGTATTATATTAAAGTCCATAATAAATTGGCTGATATTCTGATGCTTTTTATTTGCCATCCGAGCAAATGCATTTAATCTGTCATTGTCATACAGGCCGAGATAAATACATATGTTTTTTGTTGTTCATTCTTTATTTTTCTCAATCGCAACATAATCAATTACATAATGTGCAGAGTGCAGGTGAAAGTAGTCAATGAAAAAAGGGATACATTATACTTTAAAACGGGGTCATCCAAATAAGCATTATAATGATAAGTCAATCAGAGGATGGGGATGGGGGACCCACTGAAAATCGAAGCTTGTAGATTGTGGGGCCCCCAGTTGCAATATACAATGTGCTTACGAAAAAAGAAGAAGATATTTCTGGTCACCAAACCCAATTCATACTGCTTGAACCATTAACCGAATTATCACTGTCAATCACGCACAAGTCAGTCTTCCCTAAGTTATATTGTATCCACGTGTGTCCTTCGTCAGGCGTTCTGTTTTCGAATTACATGTTTTGCTTAACCCCGCCCTTCTCCTTCTTTCAAGTAAAGTGACACTATTAAAGTAAACTATCGATGAACTTTCCCCCAGACAGCACGTACAGAAGATCAACAATGAAGATGGAGAAAATAGGTTCATATTATATTACGTGTTTAATGGAGACTAAACGACATCATAATGTGTGTTTAATCAGTACACAAAACTGGCTATTGTTATTGTTGTTGATCGATAACCACCATGGGTTAAATCGATAGGACTAACTAAGAGAAGCAGTGACTAGCCAGTCTTTCTGCGCGCTCTTGCGATGATTTATTCATGAATCTGAGAAATCGATTTGGTGCTGATGGAAGCCTCCCAAAATGTCATCGATCTTCGCAAAACGGGGGATCGCTGCAATAAAGCCCGCCAGGAATGCATAATGAATGTAACAACATTTTGATCTAAAGCCATATTATCTCGAATCGGTTCAGTGAAGGGGAAAAAAGAGGTTAGCTATTATTCCGAAAAATGAAAAACATTGATTTGCGGTTTCATTTGTTGTGGTTATTGACTATAGATCTCGAATATGAAACGCCCTAACCGAACACGCGTGAACTCGTATATTCTTTTTTTTTCTTCGGGGGGGGGGGGGAGAGTAAAATCGTTTTAATGGGATGATGAGAAGTGCATCTTTTTGCTGATAATAGAAGTAAACTTTTAGAAATCATCAAGTCAAGAACCACTTGTGATTATTTGATCATGCTTATTCCAGTTGAAATAAATGCAATCAATGTTGTCTTGTATTGATATCTAAGACACTTGAAACAAATGGGAGCCAATCATTGGGAAAAAACAACAAGTCAAAACAAATAGACAAACAAACACACAAACAAGCAAGCAAACCTCAAAGAAAGTATGATGAAAACTGACAAGCCCAAAGAAATGGTTAAGAAGCACATTCAAATCTCAAGAAAATAAAACGTGAATAAATGATTTGCTTCGCGGCTTGAAGGAAACGTGACAGCTTTGAGATCATTTTTGTCTTACTTTGTCGTGCATTTTACAGGTGCTTATTGCTATAGGTCTTGCAAGATGTGTATGAGAGTTTTCGGCCATGCATGAAGGAAAATCTATAGTCTCAAACTCATAAACCATTTGAATACGAATGAAAGCGGTTTAGCAGACTCACGCAAACTATTTTCATCGACTATCATTGGATAATTGAACAATTCAGTATCCTCCAAAAAGTCAGCTAACCTGCTCGACATATGGTGTCACTTGTGTTGGCATCCGGAAGGAGTCTTCTTATGCGACGCCACCTCCTTAATCCCTATCGTTCTGGTGCGCACTACTAGTTTTCCTATCGTGCAGTGTATACAAAAGAAATGTCTATAAAGGTATTATCTTTATACTCGTAGGTTACTAGTGAGAAAAATGGTAAGAACCATGTACTAACTCACTACTGAAAATCAGTGCGAAAATTATCTGGACCTGTGGTAAAGAGCAGTACAGTTTTTTAGACAAAATTTCCTGGTCTCCTTCGACTAGAATGAACTAACCTGTTCCCTCCTCCAAAAGAGACGTCATTTTAGAACTACTAGTAGAACTATACCAACTAATAGTTTACACTCTTACTAAGAACCCCAGCGAAGACCAGATTCAGTCACCCCCCCCCCCCCCTTCCTCCCTCCGTTTCCCCCTCCATCCTTGCATCTACTAGAATCCTGCAAGATCCTCTTAGAAAATCATTATCCTGCTCTGGAAATTATCACTTTTTATCTCGTGAGCTTTTCTCATCTCTCTCTTTCCGATTTCTTTTCTACTTTTTCCCTTTTGGCTAGGGTCGTTTAAGATCGCTTACGAAGGGGGGGGGGGGGACGTAGCAACCCCAAGGCGATGCTCCTCATCAGCTGTACACCTCCACGAGTCCTCCTTCCTTTCTTCCTGCTCTTGTTGTAAGCTCTTTCCTCTCTCTCCTTCAGTTTCCAATGTATACGTGTGTCTCGCTTTTCTTCGGCGGGTCGCTAGAGACGTGCAATGTTTTTCCGAAGCTGATCGTTACTCCATTAACACTCACTTAGCGCGCGTCGTGCTGGAGTTTCGGCCGGGCCTTCCTGGCTGGGAGATTTATAACCCTCCTTTATCCCCGAGATACTTCGCCTTAGAAACAACAACACGTGATTAATAGTGTTTAGCCTGGTCCGGAGTGCTGTTTCACTTTTCCCCTCGGTCGATCGACAGGGTGTAGGGTGTCTCCTCGCTCTCCTCCCGGGAGGGACAAGATTGACACTGGACCCCGGATAAATCGTCGCTTAACCCTCCTAGAATGCTGTCACAGGAGACAGGAGAGATGCGATACTCAAAGAAAATGGTTTACCAAAAGAGAGAAAAAAAGTACCCAAGACGCTGACATAGAGACAAACTTGAGAGAAGAAAGGAGAAAGATAAACGGATATACACAGGATATTTGAGAAGGAAACCGCATAGAGGATAAGACAATGCATTACAATGATAAAGATGCTACTCCAGGGCATTTACGTCTGTTCATACACAGATTTTTCGCCTGCTTCAATGATAGTCGGATCTAGAGTGAATGAGATTTTAGAGCTTCACAAAGAAAAAAAAAATCTCCTTCAATATTTTCATTTTAAGCACACGCCAAAATTTCTAAGCAATGTTTACGCATTCCCCAATATAGCGTGGATAGACACTTTTTTTTCAATCAGACACGGAGGAAACGTCGAAGTCGATCATAAAACACCAAGAATAAGGACCTTGAAGAAATAGCGCAAATTAAATTACTTAAGACGTTCATATCTTGGTGAGACGTGAGTAGGAATCACCATACAGATACACAGTCAAACATTTTGTGTGAATAGCTGCTATAAAAGCAATCTTGGACACTGTGTTAGAAGTTTGTTTAAAAAAATGCAGATACGATGGTGTTATTTCAGTGTATCTATTAAAAATTCACTCACGAAAGTAGCTTCGGATAAGCAAAATGACAATTGTGCGAAATTAATGCAGGGATGATGGTAAATATCTCATGTCTATCAATTAAAAAAAAAAGAAAATGCTGCAACGAAAACAAAAAATACCAGGGTGAAGGTCACTTGGCTATAGTATAAGGTAAATGATTCTTAGCCCGTCTATGGTATGTCAATTCATTCTTTCTTTAAATGAAGAAAAAGAGAGATTCTCGTGGTGGGTTTTTTTTTTGTTTGTTTTGTTTGTTGTTGTTTAATGAGAATATGCGATGGAGACGCATCCTCGTTTTAGCAAGCTCAGGAGCGAGGCACAAGCCATAGGAGTGGCGGAGGCGGGCCGCTCAGGGCCACTCGCGGAAGGCTAATGTTACGAAGACTGACGTGACACGCGCTGGGACATTTGCCGCCCAGCGGACCGCTCAGTGATGGACGGGTTCCATTAGTGCCCGAGATGG
This sequence comes from Diadema antillarum, assembly GCF_040938485.1. Taxonomy (NCBI): domain Eukaryota; kingdom Metazoa; phylum Echinodermata; class Echinoidea; order Diadematoida; family Diadematidae; genus Diadema; species Diadema antillarum. The sequence continues at coordinate 22,755 of NW_027272358.1, read as the reverse complement.
CAGGGGGCTATAAAAGCTAGACACCGTCATCATGTACCGACTATAATGCATGTTTATTTCTCTTAGTGAAACCTAGATTTCTGACTTGAAAAAAAAAAGGAAGAAGGGAGGACCAACTTTTTTTTTTTTCGTCGTCGTCTTTGCGGTTAGAGAAAAAACGATAGACATACGCGCGTAATCGTCAATGGTGTAAATGATAGAGCTACGAGAGAAATCAATGATTCTGTCATTTGAAATATGAAAAATGAAGAAGGAAGAATCTCATATTCATTTGTTATTTTAAAAATATAATTTTTTTACGTATAGACATCACTCAAACTGAACACATTAATGTTTAAAACATAGCTTTTCTGAATAACAGAATGATACACAGTTGCAAACAATTAAGACAATTAACATTAAAGTAGAAGGTACTTAACTGGTTTAAAGTAAAGTGAGTAAAATGTAATACTGGAAATTTTGAGTGGAAGTATTTCAAACAACAGCGATAAGAAATAATTTCATTATCTCTGCACAACACTGCAAACTTAGTTAGAATTGAATTGGCATACAAAGTGCAATTCTCAACTTACCTTAGTTTTCATATTGTATCTTTACCATGTTGCGTTCCTTTATGTTTTAAGAAACATTTCGCTATTCTGTCTTTGTCATTATGATCGAATTTAAAAGTAATGTGAACATTTTCATTTCCCCTCTCTTGGACGATCTTACCTATGCAACCATTCGGCTTTCCGTTTGACCTAAAACATTTGGTTTGTGGACCATCTGTGTTTACTTCACTGAACATATAAAATTTCTTTAATTGTCTGAAATGACATTAACATTATTCTAACGTGAACAAGGGATATCATAATTACCGGGGAGAAGTATTATAAGCCCTATAAATGTGACGAAGTTTGTTTTGAGAAAAAGGCAAGGAAGAAGTTCAATTTCTCCATCGTCGGATCAAGATCACTTTCCTATAGTTACATGATAGATGGTGATGTCGATCTAGATTGCAACTTTAGAATAGTCCTCTTTTTGTAAGGCCCCTCCCCCCCCCCCTTCACACAGCTTTTAAATTTGAGTTTTTGCTATCTTTTTTTTTTTGATTCACAAAATGCAATGGTCCTCGAAGACAGCCAAAAATGACAATTTCACTGAAATTCGGAAATCGTCTCGCTTACAATTTACCGCTGAGAGTGTTCGTTTTTATTAAGAATTGTATACGTTATTTGTGAGCGACAACTGGTCAAGCTCTAATTTTAGAGAATTCATGTACACTGGAATAGAATATGTCGGAAATTGAAATGATCATCAAGAAATGTACAGTATCAGATAGTTTTGTATATAAGAGCTGTAAAATAACAAGTATAAACTAGCCAAAATATGGTCTCCAATTATATTTCTTACTGCTACAAGGATTGCAGAATGGCTTTGAAAATAACAGTGTATCTTGCACTTTCATTGCTTATCGTATAGACTCTTATGAAATAAAATTAGTTTGAAGACTGAGCTTTTCATTGCCAGCTCAACATCATAAGTATATTTCTATTCATTCTGATGGCCTTCAGCATACCATATCAAAGAATCTATGCAATTGACTTTACATGATTTTTCGTTGACTAAAACTACGCCAATCTCCCAGTCGTAAAAATATTGTGTCGGTAGTTCGTTCTTTCATCTCTCGTGCTTTCTGTCTCTGAAGTCATTGTAGTATAAGCGTAATAAAAAGAGAATTTGAACCTCAAGTGCGGGACGGGCACGGACAGCATCAGAGGAATTGGTCTCTTCCTCGCGGTTTGTGTATACGTCGTCTCTTGTCAACGCCATTACCGCGGGCCGAATATGGTAAACGAGTCAATATGGTAGGCGCACGGCTGGCCGGGCGGCGCGATAGAGAGGCAGGCGATAGTTTACGCCGTACACGTCTTTCGGACACAAATACCAGTAGCATTAAGACATAAACAATGCATTAGCGCCTAGTTCTCCTGCTCCAATTTGATTCGTAAATGTGCATGTCACAATGATATTTACGCCCACCGATGTATATCACGGCCGGCGACGAGGAATACATGATGAGAGAAAGAGAGAAAGAGAGAGAGAGATGGAACGAGAAAGGCTTGAAAACCGCCTCAGCCACTGCAAATAATTTTAATGGCAGACGTTCACCGGATAGTCTCCATATTGTAATATTTCATTCTCGTGGGAATGAGGGTTACACAATCTCCCTGTGAGGGTGTTTATTTGAGCCTTTGATGATCACCAACATGTCTACATCAGATGTGAAGTCACTAAGTAGCCCCTAACAAAACCCGTTTTTTTTATTTTTCCACATGTTTCTCTTTGTCAAAAACGAGACAAAATATGAACTACTTAATCATGAAACACCCACTTGTTTTAAGGACTGTGATCAACCCCGGAAAATGAAATGGCCGACACCCACCAAGTTAACCTTATATGTCACCTGTTCTTGTTTAGTCATCATATCATCCCACCTCATGTGATTTCATGAAGAAAAAAAATATAACCTTGAAAGCGATAATCTGCTAGCTTCTCTCTCTTCCTCACCCTATTTCCGCTCTGGTTTGTGCAGACATCATTGTGTTGTGAAGAGACCACAATGTATTTTCATTTTCCAATTCGAGAGTTAGCCCACCATGTAGTCTTTACTCGATGCAAAGGAAAGGGAAGTGCAACATCCTATTGTTTTGTCGTTATGACATACTCCCGATCTTTGTGTAATGCATTATGCATGCACAATTATTGGTGATTATACTGAAAAATTACAATTCCTATATCCAGATAAAACCCCTCTCCCTCCTCCCCCCCCCCCCCCCAAAAAAAAGTGGAGACCATTTTGAATTCATATTCCGAATTTACTAAACACGCAATTATATTTGCATGGTGTGATTTTAATGCTGATTTAGTAGATACAAGACTTAAACAACAAAACAGTTAAAACTAAAAAAGATATTCAAAATGATCGAAATGGGAAATTGACGACAATTTCTTTAGATTTAGTACCCTTCTCTTATAGCAATATGACTTCTCTTACGGAGGCACATTTCACATGCATTTTTTCCCTTTTTGGCAGAACATGACAAATTTATCAGACTTTCATTAGCATAGTTTGTAATCTGATTAACACTTTTTTGCATTGAGGTTAGCAAAAGCCAAAATGAAATATCCTGACCTTGCAACTTTTGAATAAACTGGTGCTTAGAATTTTATTTTGTTCACACTCGAATATGAAATGCATTTTTCTATAGCGCATATCCAATAAGCTGATAAATGCGCTTCACATCTAAATTCAAAGTCAAGGGAAAACAAAACCTTTTGCAAATTCTTGTTAAATATTGAAACTTAGGGTGATAGGCGAAGTTCCTTTGGCAAGATATTCCATGGATTTGGCCCATAAAATGAGAAACTACGCTCATCTGCCTTAGTTTTTTACACGTGGAATCTGGAGTACCGTAGTATCCATGGCAGAGCGCAGTTTATAAGCTGAACGGTTGGGAGAGTGCAAAAGCTGTGATAAGTACTTAGGAGCAGAATTGTGGAGGTAATGAAAAACCAACAAGTATATCTTTATGGTATCAATAGTAAATTACGAGTAGTATGGTATGATTGTAAATGTAGATGTTTCACGAAAAGATTTCATAGACAAATTTTGATGGACAGAGACAAATGTGGACTTCCGACTTTATTAAAAAACGTATTGAATTCAGAAAGTATTCTTGATGATTCCTGGAAAAGGAGAGGTGAATATTTCTGTACATGCAGAAACGGGATGTTGTTTCCTTTTCCAAGGACGATGCCTTGGGGAAGCAATGTTTAATGTCATTAACACATGGCGCACAATGAGAGTCGACGTCGAAAATTCCCACTGGATCGCAAGCCGAATATTCAGTATACGAAAAGAGTATGAAAACATTAAATTGAGTTTTGTGAATTGAGTGTGTTAATTGACCAGGGCAAGACAAAATTTCGAGAATATACAAATTTGAAAAGTCTAATCCATTGTGAATATCATCGCCTTTCTTAGCAAGCTAGGTGATTGATCATACTCATTTCTTTTTTCCTCCATCAATTGCAGGTCTGGTTTCAAAACCGACGAGCGAAGTGGAAGAAGCGTAAGAAGACGACAAACGTGTTCCGAACCCCAGGGGCTCTTCTCCCTTCGCACGGCCTCTCGCAATTCCCCTCCCCGATGAACGACTCATTCTGCAATTTTCACGGCAACGATACCAGAGGGTGGCCAGCCATGTCGGGGATGACCACGCACATGTCCCCACACATGACGTCACACATGCCATCCCACATGCAGACGCAGATGGGTGGGGGTCCGGGCTCGGCACTCACCCTTCCTCCGACCCTCCCGCGACAAGGTCTCGGCCAGTCCATACAGCAGCAGGGCGTCAACTGCACCATGGGTCAGGCCACCGGCCTTGCCAACACCTTGTCCATGGGTACGAATGGGGCGATGACGTCCATGTACCAACCTTCGCTAGGGGGCATGACCACGGGTAGCATGTCCAGCGGCTTGTCCAGTCCGTCCCCGCCGAACCTACCCGTGAGCGACAGCTCGTCTGACCTCTCATGTGGTGTGTCCGACGCAGGCGATATGTGGAGGGGCACGAGCATCGCATCACTGCGAAGGAAAGCGCTCGAACACGCGGCGTCGCTAAACGGTATTTTCAGATGATTTTCTTTTCACCAACATCAGGGCTCGCTGAATATGCTGCTGCTTCAGCGATCGCTGACCTGCACAAAGGCTGTACCATATTTCTTCATGTTATCCATCACCTTTTGCAGTGATTCCCTTGTACAAAATTTTAGGAAATGATAGACTCTCATGTTTGTCTCGTCGTTATGAGCCGGAGTTGCAAGGTATTCACACATCACAAAAGAAAGAACGCCGAATAAACAAAACCGTGAAAAAGACTGAACATTCCCCTGGGCTGCAAGTGATTTTCGTAGCAGTCTAACATCTACATGAGATGTGAAACTCTAAGGAAACATAAAATCACATTTCATTGTTTATCGTTTTATCGTTTTTTCGTTTGGTTTGATTCGTCTTATTTGATGAGTACTACTAAATCAATTCCTCCCTTAAAACGAAAAGGTAACACCATTTCGATGTATCTTTGATTGGAGTTCAGTAGATAGGTAATCATCAACATAATTAATATGATGTGGCAGTGAGTAATTAACAACAACTTTATACCGAGTACCTCGAGTGTATTCCAACAACATCGTAGAAATATCATGATGCTGTTTCTCCTGCTTGAGCCACATTGCACAAGTGTGCAACAAAAAGACATTTTTACTTATTTTTAGACACTGACAGGAATACGCCTTCCCCAAATATAGATCTCGATGATGTGACTGTTTGGAAAATCCATCATTCCTTAAGTCGTTGTGGTAAATCAGTTGATAAGCAAGCGGTCTCCGACAACGCCTTAGGCGCCGGAGCGGAGGGGGGAGAGATGGTAGAGAGAGATACACCACCCATTACAAATGCCGTAAATCATGCGAAAATATGATGACTTTGTATCAATGACAATGATGGGCTCAACGTTGCGCGCACATTTCGCCAGATTTCAAGAGCATACGGATTTCCCATTCCGCTCTAGAGTGTTTGCCTATATTGATGTATGCCCCTTGACAAGGGAACTGCAGAGTATGAAGACAGGAGCACGGCGAGACATCACACACGACGAGGAGTCGTGGACGGCTAAAAACAACAACAAACAAACAAAGAAAAAATACGCTGACGAGGATTTGATAAAAAAAGAGGGGGGAATATGACGTTTTGTTGACGGGTTGGTCAGTTGACATGTTCATATCTATAAATAAGTCCGTATCGTCAAATTCTTTCTTCTGAGTGCTAAAATTTGTTTCTCTGGGTGTTTCTTTCCCCGATGTAGTCCCATCGTGATAAGTTCAATCCATAATTTCAGGACATGAAAGTTGTTTGTTGATGAATATAGACACCAACAAAAGTATTTATATCCATGAAACTGGCAATTGTTGTCATAAATTCATATGCATTTCACGTGGGATAAATGATGTTTAACATGGCACTACAAACAGACTGGTATACTCTTGAATGAAGGATATTCGTGGCATCTTTAACACAGAAATACTGGTACCTTGTAAAGTGTCAGTATGCAGAGATTTTTATGGCAATTTGATTGGAATACGAAAATGTATTGTAATTGCAATTACAACGCAGAATGTATGATAATTGTATAGTTAGTGTACTTAACACTTTGTTTCCCTGTACGGGTGTAGATCAATTTCTGAAGTGTGTAAAATCTCAAATGAGAATACAGTCTGTACATACATGGAAAGACATTTATTCCAAATGACCATTCATTTTTGGTTTACTTTTGAACTTGACAGTTAAAACGAGTTCATAAAGTACATAAAAGTCGTTTATCCGTTTGATGATTTTTTGTAAACATTTCGTAAATATAAAGAAACCGGATACGTATAATTTTTGTTGTTCATTTTCACGTTTGGTCTGAGTACTTCCTTCCCTACAAGGAGTATTTGATAATTTTCCTATCGTTTAGACTGTAGAGCTGCTTTTTTATGTTGATGTGTGTTCGGTCAGTCTTTAAAATACTGCCACTTTATATTATGACCGACTTTTTCTACTTGGTTTCGTGCCAGTAATTATGTCCAAGCTAACAAAGTTAAAATGACAGACAATGTAATCTATAGGATACTACAACGCAATGAATTTTCTCTCTTTGGTTATTTTGGAAGATCGCTTGATGCAGATCTTTAAAAACTGGTTTCCAATTGTCTACCTCTTCAACGTACTATTGTCTTCTTTATTATCAAGCATTTGAGGCAGCCAGAAAAAATATTAGTCAATTCATAATCCACGCTCACCTTTACACCTCAACACACAATTATTACCAACAGACAGCGAAATGAGCTTAACTGTCATAGTTATTATTATTTCTAGAGTCGATTTAAAGGAGGATAATTATCTCTGGAATCTTTTCAATGTCAATCCCTGTAAAGCGCAGTTGTCAAAATTAAGTATGATCTTATGCACACTTTACTTTGATAAAGGACTAACAAGAACAAAGCAAAAATTTTGTAAACGAATTAAATTCTATATGATTAATTGCCTTCTCATATCTAATATTAACAGTAATTATGTCAGTGGGTTGGACGACTCTTCAAACTGGAGAAAACAATTTGCATTTTGTTAATAATTATATTCTACCACCATTGTTAAAAGAACTTTGCCTCTTTAGATACTTTGGCAAAATATCCATGCGCAAAAATATTATCCCGTATGTTTTCTCTCCTAGAAAATAAAAAACAGCTCACTAAAACCTTTTTTTCGTTTGAAATTGTTAAAATGATTCGAGATCCCCAAAGCTCTTCAGTGTTTCTTTGGAGAGAAACAGGATTTGAATGAAATGAAGGAATATACATTATATATATAAAGATTTTTTTTGTTCTTTAGCCTTGCCAGGGCTTTTATTTACATACCGGATGATTGCAATATATTATAATATTGATCGTGCAAAGGCATTTTTATCAAAGCAATGTTAGTCAAACCTTGTCAAGCAATGAATGGGTGTCTCTTTCATCCTGTATGAATGTGATTTTAACCGAACCTTGTGTACATAATCACCTGATTGTTTACTTGCCAGGAAGACATTGACTTTTATTTTCGATTATGTGCAATTCTATTTATTGTATCATGTAAGAAAGCGGTCAACGAGGTTTTATGATTTATTAAAGGAGTGATAAATCTGATTGATATTCAGTGCCAATTCTGTTTCACTGTATGCGGTGATCTTTATCAGACCAGACATGCTGGTTCAGTTGTGGATCGTGTGTGAGGGAAAAAAAAAAACGAAAATGCAGTGATTTCGTTGTTTGTGGGAGGGTGTATAAAGGGATAGATATTCGGCATTGTTACAAATTAATTTGTCTAGCCAACTGTTGTCACAACACCACGAGATGTAATCTCTTTGCCGCGCGTTCAAAACCACATAATCTCAGGAGGGTGCATTTATTTTAATCTTCTTCTTCTTCTTCTTCTTCTTCTTCTTCTTCTTCTTCTTCTCCTCTCCTCCTCCTCCTCCTCCTCCTCCTCCTCCTCCTCCTCCTCCTCCTCCTCCTCCTCCTCCTCCTCTCCTCCTCCTCCTCCTTCTTCTTCTTCTTCTTCTTCTTTTGATCATAGCAATACTTCATATCGTTCATACAGTTTATTCACAAGACAACCCACTGCCAGGTGAATATGAATTGACAATCAGACAGACAGACATTGGAGGATTCTACTCCGTTCAGAAAAATCTGATCTTTCCAATAGCTAGTGACCAGTATTCTGAAATTCAAACCATGGTTAACCTGTGATTCTCGGCCTCCTTTGAACAACTCATCAAGTCCTGTATGTTTGCTAATCAGCTGTAAGTTTAGCGATTAAGTTAAGAGGCTTCTGAAAATCCACTGACAAAAAACAGCAACAACCAAACAAACAATTATACCGTCACGATCCATAATGTTTACATTAAAGAACTGTTCGATAATGACAGTACATAACAGATAACATAGTGTTGTATGTAGCGCTTTATACGGGCGTTTCTAAACGCATACTACTCTATCTTATATTTCACTTCAACTTCCAATATGAAACAATAACAACAAATGACCAAATCATAATAAAAGGATAAAACATCAAACCGTAACAGTATGAGTTGGGAAACTTTAATGATGGGCTAATTAGTAATTTCACCTTAAACCAATTCGCAAGTCATAAGATACGAAGCCACCTGTTCACTGAGGTGCTGACGTCCAGTAATGAGACGTACGTCGTGCAGGGCCATGTATTGATTGCTAATTTGTGCCCCTTGATTGCAGAACTTGGTGGTATTAATCAAACAATGAAATCAATGGCTAATGTATTTCGGGCGAATTGAATTTTGGAAAAGTGAATGAACATGCAAGTCTCGGAATGCTGAGAGAGGAGAGACCAAAAAGTATGGACAGGATGGCATGGTCGTATAGTGAAAAAAAAAATCACTTTAGACGTGACGGAGGTTCTGCAAAAATGCACGTCAGAGAGATGCGTGCTGGTGGCAGATGAACGAAACTGTGAATCATTAGTTCAGAGACTCGAACGAGTGAACGTGTAGGTCAGCAGCTTTACAGACCCTGCCCACGTTTGCTATGAAGAAAACGCGCACATGACTCGCCCTATTTGCTGTTGCCATGGCTACAAAATAATACCCACAGCTGATCACAGTGACCTAATCAGTGGACATCAAGCATGCATGGTAAGCTATACTCATCATGGTGGCGCTCTAAACATCGTCCTAGAATAATGAACAGCAGACGTAACTATGCCTGACTTGGTGGGTGTTGGAACCATGGATTCTTCAACTCCATGTCGCTATTCTACGTTTTGATGAGACGCGTATTTGCTAGTGGGTATGAAGAACTTGCTATCACCATGATTACAACATTATAATTTATGGATGCATAATGTTAGCCGTTGTTTGATAGAAGAAGTAGTATTGTCATGATTGTGTAGTGACTTTTTCCTAACGGAATTTGATGAGATTAAACAACATGTAGTACGTAGGAAACAATACATATATATATATATATATATATATATATATATATCATATATATATATATATCATATATATATAGTATATATATATATATATATATATATATATATATACATATACATGTATGCATACATACATACATTCATACACACATAATATCAGGACTAGACACTATTTTTTTTTCTTTTTGAATTTGAAATTATGATAGCCCGAAAAGGAAAAAAAAATCATTTGTGTTACTTGCATATGCCCCATAAGGTCACCACAAGATAGTCTCTTTGGAAATATTCTATGATGGCCAGACATCAATTCTTAGTGGCCCCTGGACACCGCTAATGTCGAGCCCTGCATATTTATACATACATACATTCAAACATACATAGACAGATATACATACATACATACATACATACATGCATACATCCGTGCATAATTACACTAAAAATATACGTTACCGATAACGAAAATAATCCCATATACCCTTTACCCGCGGTCTGCTTGTGGAAAATATTAATGTAATCATCGCGTTGCCTTGTGCTCGTCTGTGCATTGAACACACACTTTTCATACAAGTTTTACTTAATTCATTACAGAAACCTGGAAGTATGTACAGACAAATGCTAAAAAAAAGAAAAACAATCGAATTTGCAATTAGTTGCGCGTAATATTAAGTCGGAGGCATCTCCCGTTGTCACTGTTTAATCTTCTTATAGAAATATTTAAAGAGAGAGAGAGAGAGAGACATGATTGTAACCACTTTACAACTACTTTATGTGGCCGAATTGATCTTATGCATTGGATATTCAATCATTAAAAACGAAAAATCCGTGACTGAATCACGAACAATATCATAAAGATTGATACTTGAGTAACAAATTTTGGAAAACAATAGCTTCATTTAAGGTGATTAGTAAGGAAGAAATGATTGGATAATTATACGGACAGAATCCAAAGAGAATTCACTCAAGCTATCCGGTAAGTGTCATACACACGGTGGTTTTCAGGCATTATTGTCTTTATACCCTAGTTTGGGAAAAAGTTTATATTTTCATATTTGGTAATATGTTTACCAGCTCCTACTTATTTAGACTTTCCGTGCTTAAAATTAGCAGTTTACAAAGATATTTTCAGTTTGAATGATAATGATGTAAGCGTGTTTGTGCTTTTTTGTTTGTTTTTATATGACTGATGACCAATGCCAAGTCTTGTCCAGCAAGAAAGAAATGCCCTGAGCATACTGAAAGTCAAGATGAATGATGATAAATGATTGAAATAAAACGTGACGTATAAGACACTCCTTTCTTATATCTACAAACCATCAGTATAATGAGAGTTATGCACACTGTCTGACGCTTAAACCTTTCCCTCCCTCAGCTTGCATGGCAGTTGTGACAGAAAACGTCCGTAACCAACGAGAAGATGGCAGATTATACCCATTCTCCATTGTTATAGGCTTATGAATTTGGAAATTCGCAGGCAGAATAATCTATCAAAGACGTGCCAAGTCAGTACGGGGCCTGCATTAAACTTTGTCTCGCACTGGTTGGCTACTGGAAGAGAACGTCGTCAAGAAACGGCGATGCATTGTGGGAATTAAAGGGAACCACGGCCCCGAGACGGACAGGGACAAATTTATGATATGCGCTGTTTTGCGTTCATGGTATATCTCAGGTCAAATGACTAGGTTGTCTTCCCCAGAACTTTAGCGGATGAACTGCGCAGAAAGTGCTAGGCTTGGCTAGACCTTAATGCAATATTTCATTAAAGCTCGGGTATTATTAACAAGTTTGATAATAACCGCCATTATTGGAAAATTGCTGACGCTAATGAAAGTCGGTCTAACGCTGGAAAGCGCCATGCTAAGCCCTTAATTGAAGCGCACGTTATAAATGCGTTTCGGGAGAAGTTTTTCCCCTTTTGCCTACGCCCGGGTTCGTAGGCCAGGTCGAATTCATAACGAAAATGGTATATTGCACTCAACACTGATATCATTTTAGGCAACGCACTTTTTGACTTTTTAGCAGATAATCTCGCTCATCCCCTTTCATCTAAATAAACAGTTGTACCCCCTAAAAAACCCTCCCCTCAAAGAAACAAAAAAAACAAAAAAGAGGTTAAGAGAATAGATAGAAGGAAGAATAATTGTTTTCGAATTTAAGTCCTTTGGCGTATTTCCATTCTGATGCAATTATTGAAGCCCAACTCCGTACGGTGTGGCAAAGAGAGGGAGGAAGAACTAGATGGGGCGTTAGACATGCAAAAATGTTTTGTGTTGTAAGCTTTCAATTTTTGGACGCCCGAGGCATGGGTTTTGCCATTTCCACAAATCTATTTTCAAGGAAGGGAGAAAGGGGAGATGGAGATAGGGGAAAAAACCCACCGCTTTGATTTTTGTGGCCGATCCCGCATCCGAAGCGTAGACGCGGAAAAGCCCGCGCAATTAAGTCTAATCTCTCTTATATTGGCGGAGTTAAATAAAGTTGGCTTCCTTTGCTTTCAAGCTCCTCGCGACAGAAGAAGAGGGAAAGGAAAGAAAGTAGGAATAGAGGGACATGTGAGAAATAAAGAGAAAGAAAGACGGGGAAACTGAGAGGGACTGCAGAAAGAGAGAGTAAGAGAATGAACTCCTAATTGGGAACTGGGGATGTCGCCAGATATGTAAAAACTACCTTTAATGACGAAAGTAAAGTGCTCCGATTTTCCGCTTCTTTTCTCGCTTTCCATGCACAGTTTTTTTTTTCTGTCTTCGTTTCTGTCTTACTGTCTTTCTGTCTCTGGCTCTGTCTCCATCTCTCCCTCTCTGTCTCTCACTCACTCTCTCTCCCTCTCCCACTTTCTTTCTCTTTTTCTCTCTCTGTCTGTCTCTGTCTCCGTCTCTGTCTGTCTGTCTCTCTCTCTCTCTCTCACTTCCTTTCAACAAACATCCCCTGTCTTGATCTATTATGGTGTTCCCTTCCCCGATTCCTCTTTCCTCAATGAGAGCTGGGGATAGTTGACGTAGATTAGAATAGATCAAGTACTAGGGAAGTACCATCCCCTCCCCCTCTCCTTTTCCCCCCGTATTGTCGCCTACCTTTTCTCCATTTTGTTCCCTTTGCCTTCTCCCCATGTTTTTCGCTTCCTTCTCAACATCATGAGGTACCATTCCCGCCTCGAGAGTACACCCAAAGTGTAATACCCGGTAATGGTATTTCGCTGTCGTTTATACCGGCTACGCCATCCGACGAAGGGGTTACAGGCCTACCATCCTATCGTGCCGTGACGATGAAGTGTATGCTGTGCTAACTCGATGGTAGCAGCTAGATGTATTTTCTCTTCCCAGAACAAGGTGCGCACAAATCCTCTGTATCAAAAACAAAATAAAGCAAAACCCTCTCGCTCCTTCCATCACAAGTATTCACAGCTTTGCGTAGATTGTTTTTGCTGTTGCTTGCTTTTGGCAGTATGAATCGATTGTTGACAGTCTTATCGATATAATTATTGCCACGGGTAACAATCGCGTTCTCTTTATCTCCCTCACGACACAAATCATATTCATAACATTGCCATTTTTAATGTCTTCCCTCTTTCCACTCTTCTCCCCAAAATCATGAAAATGAATTTTTGTATGTACTTCGCAGTCGTTCTCTCGTTTTCCTTTCTTTTGTATATTTCTCCCCCTTTTTCTTCTTTTCGTCACCATTTTCCCCTCCTAAACTTTGGTTCCTTTGTCCCTTCTTTCCTTGTGTAATGTCGTTTTATTTCTTTTCATCACTGAACTTTTCTTTCTCTCACAGGCAGCCGATGCTTGCAGTAGTCTGTGAGACAAAGAAGTTAAATTAAAATGCAAAAAACAACAACACAACAACAACAACAACAACAACAACAGGAAGACGTTGATCACCATGCATGCGAGCCTCTGTTCCAAGAGGTCGTTCATTCTCAAACTGATAATGACAACAATAGCCAAGTGAAACCCCAGAGCTTTCGTTTCACACCTAACATGATGGCACGACTTGGTGGGGACCCCCTGAACAATATCCTTCTCAAGCGACACAGACATGTCAGGTGGCCCAAACTATATTGAGCCTATAAATGAAGCCAGTTTAGTAATTCTACTTACATGACTATATGACGTGAAATTGTTGCTATATAACAGTAAGAACCAGCAATTGGTTTTATGTCTGAACTGTGTTTTACCGCATGCATTATCAATCTACTATTCATTACTATACTTCACAAAATCATTGTAATAATAGACGTATGAGGGTGGGACATACCTTGCATGACCTGAACCATGAACTGATTCTAGGGATTAATCTGTGAATACGAAAGATTGACAGAATGTTTATCATGTATGTAGACCAATAGAGATGATTGGAATAAACCTATACGGGGTACTTATCCATGAATTATATTATTTTGGCACGATTTAGAAGTGTACACGTGTGTAAGGATGATTTGGCGAAGCCAGAGAACTATCAAGTCTTTCATGAAGTTGCAAAGTCTATTCCGATTACTGAGTAAATTAGCGCATTCACATGTTACCAAGCCCCACTGCACCCCTATTGAGTATCATATCCACCGTCCCCCCCCCCCCCCCCCCCCCCCAATCACACAAGTCGCTGTAATGTTTACATTGTGACTTGGTCTGTGTCTTTTTGTTTCACTGTTCTTAATTGCTTCCAGTTCACTTCAGTGTTTATAGAAAATATTGACTGTTTAAAAATGAATTTGCTCTCTTAGATTTTTTTTTGCTGCTGCAGTGTAATATATCCTAAAGGGTTTCTACAAGGCAAATACAGCGACAAGCTCTTGAGTGATCCAAAGCCAAAGCGGGCCCATTATTATTGTTAAAGCGGCATAATGTTTCTTATGAATATTCTCGTCTCTCTCTCGGTGCTCACGCGCAGACTCGAGTTGGTTGGATGCGTTTCGTATATTCAAGTAAACACACACACACACACACACACACACACACACACACACACACACACACACACACACACACACACGAACACACACGCACACACACACATACATCCCAACAATAGGTACTTGTGGGAGCCTATCCAGTTATTTTCTCCCATAAACAGCATGAACAGACACAGACATACATACACACATACACACACACACACACTCACAAGTAAGGAATGACGTCATCCCCCATTCATTACATCTTATTCAATGTTAAGGCCGAGACCTACAAAACACATTTGGAGAATATATAGATTAATAAAAACAACGGTCTTTATTCATATAGTATAGAGGTAAAAGACGTCGAAGTTATATTGTCACGATCAGAAGCATCGTCATCACGACAAGTTTAGTAGTCATCCCGACGAGTTTAGTAGTCATCCTTAACATCTTCATCATGGCTTTTTATTTTTTCCACACCCCTCCTCTCACGCAAACATTTACAGAGAAAGAGAAATAACAAAGGCGTTTAATCTGGTCTCTTCTTCTTCCCCGTCTCCTCCTTCTACTTCTTCTCCTTTTTCTATTCTTTTCTTTCATCTTTTTATCTTCTCGTGAGTTTTCTTTCTTTTCTTGTTCATTATCATCATCTTATTATTCTCTCATCTCTCCCCTCCCAACCTCTCCCGCTTTCTCTCTTTCTTAAATCGGCGTTACGAGTTGGCAGATACGGGGTGACGGACAAAGGCCCGCGGGCTGCTTCGGCCGAGCTTGCATTGACTGACACGGCTATTTACGCATGAAGCTAATTTCCTGGCAAGGCGTTGATACAATAGCGAGCAAGCAACAGGTATCATGGCGTACATCAGCGCAAGCCGCTTCCACGCTCGAATACAAATGCAATTAAGAATCGTCAGGTTGGGTTAAAGAGGGGACAACAGAAAAGGGAAATGAGAGAAAGAGAAAGAGACGGGGTTATACTACCGTCTCATACAGCAACGTTTACATTTTCCCGCTCCTTGAACCATCATTGGAGCTTTGTTGATCCTCGTTATTCCAGCAATTTCCTGTGACTTCAATACCCGTGTATGTGAGCTCGGCGCTTACATACTAGTTTACTCGCGTTAATTTCCGCCGTAAAAATCGATAGATATTTTCATATGAAAGTGTATCGTGTTGGAAGAGTGTAAAATGAGGGTGGGGGGGGGGGGGGGGGGGAGTTGTATAGTGTTTAATTCAGCCTGTTTTTAAGTGGCCTAATATGAGTTCGTGTGTAATTTTGCTCACTCCCTGCCCAGAATTTCAGACCCAATGCCAGAAATCTGTGGTCGTCTACTGTTGCTCCATAATAATTATTATAGGGTATCATTATCATTGTAGCTACATGTATAATGTTGATATGGATAGCTTGCAATCGTTTAATTTACAGTCACAAGCTGCCAATCACAATACCATGTTAGGTCTCCACAAAAAAATGTGGAAAACTGAAACCACCATAAGCAACGTTCTCTGTACGTGTGTTTTATTTATTTATCTATTTTTCATTTTGTGTGTGTGTGGACGTGATAGGCCCTATGTCTTTTATGACATGGATTTGTATTTCTTTTTATCTCTTTAATTACGAACATAACATGCATCTTGGCTTCACAACTTATTGTGTGTTTATACTAGAGTATATAAACGAAACATCTGCTTAGCACGCTTATGACTGTGTAATAGGCCTACTTTTCATCACCTTCTGATTAGTGACGATTTAATAGCACATCTACCTATCACGCCTAAAAGTTGAGGAGTTTAATTGATTTAATTTGTTTTGACGCAATATTCATGCATGACATTATTTGTGTTCCTGTCCTGCAACAGTATCATGAGCAGCACATTGGCACTGCGACTGTCTGCATCCGAGTTGGTCGAGTAAAACACTGGTGTGAGAAAACGTTAGAACGCAGCGCCATCTATTTCAGGAAGCGGAAAAGCTGCAGCCTTTTGTTGACTATCCAGGGAGGTGGTATATCACACACGTATACGTGCAGACTTGCCAATAAAACATTTGATTTGATGGGTGTGTGTGTGTGGGGGGGGGGGGGGAGGGTGATCGTGCTGGTAGAGTTTACTGTTGTGGACACACAATCATGAGCGTTGACAAAGGGGGGCCCGCCTGAGCCTTCAACGGTGAACAAAACAAGACAAAATAACAACATACACTGGCATAACTACAGTTACTTCGCAGTGGCATGACACACATCGTGCAATACTCGTGTGTCCAGGGACGTCGATTCTATAGGGCAAAGGGGGGGGGGGGTTATGGGAAGTTAACGCCCCCTCCCATAATTGCGGGATGTGAAAAAAGGAAAACTAGTATATAGACTTCTAAAACGAACCGTCTCCTAAAAAGATTGAAAAAAAACACGTATGTTTAGAACCATTGCTTCTGCTGGTACATACACCTAGCTAACCCTGGGCCCCCCGTTTTATCAAAAGATATAATCGATTTTAAAATTTCCTTAACACACAGGCTGCCAAAAACTTAAGAAATCAACTATGTAATCAATTATAGCTATTCATAAAACAAGGCCCCTGGTATAGGCCTAATTCTCGAACCTCTCCGCTATTGTGATTTTCAACTCTCTTTTGCGATTAGATTTTCAAATAATTTGATTGTAAATAAGAAAATCACTACAGTTTGTGTGTGTGTGTGTGTGTGTGTGTGTTTGTTTGTTTGTGTTTTCTTGTGTTTTCTAATCACATGTATCGTTATCCTGAATATGATTATTATAAATAGTGCGAGAATGCACATGGTATTGTCGTCGTATCTGTGACCATTCCATTCATTGCCGTTTATTTTGTACTTGCCGATGAGCGCTCTATCATCCACTAATTCCAAAGCGCATCAGATCATTGAATTTTCAACTATCTCCTACCCCCCTCCCTACCCCCCCCCCCCCCCCCCCCGTCCACCTCCATAGACTTAGAACACTTTGGGGATTGACAGATTTACAAAATTGCCCACAAAATGTCCGCACCAAAACGATTGATTTCATATCTAAAAATACAAAAGCTCTTTCCCTCCTCCCACACAGAATAATTTATAATGATAACCCCTTTCCACATCAACCCTCTCTTTTGTTTATTCATTCATTACCGTTTATTTTGTAATTGCTGGTGAGCGCTATAATATCCACTTCCATATAGACTTTGCACGCACTGGAGACCACACGCAGAAGAATTAAGAGGTGACAGATACCACGAATATAGCCATTCACATTTTCCTTCACGTTTTGTGAATGCAAATCCTCCCAAATATTTTGCCTACAAGCGTGCACCATTTCGTTGAATTTCAATTTTAACTTCATGTGGAGGGAGATACTCTCCCCTCCCCCTCCCCCTCCGGCTCGGGGATAACATCCTACCCCTCCCCGCTCGATCCAACTGTTTCAGTATTATCTAATTTTGTCAGGCTAACTTGGGTTATTACAAGTCTTTTCTTTCAACGGGTATTAAACCGTTGAAGATTGGACAATTAACCATTATGGGTCCAGCCTATGTTGAGATCAATCTCAGGATATCAAGTTTATCAGGTTGTTATGAGTGACGTGTCCCCTGATCATGTATGTGGTTCATTTTAATAGATACTTCATGTAAAGGGTGTTGACTGTTCCAATTAATTGCCTAATTTACATTAAGTGTATTCCAAATCATGACACATACATTATACATCATGTACGTTTATTAATATTTCAATGGTTCAAATGAAATTGCACTTGCCATTAGATGCCGTTAAAATCAGCTCACGCCGTTAGACCCTATAATAATACTGTACAGGACTTGTATACATTGACTTCCATCTGTCTAGAAGTGAGGCACGCTTGTGTCACCTTTCCTTAAACGTGCTCTTGTTAAGCTGTAATTTCCTGAGGTGTGAACTATTTTCTCACTCATTCATCAAGATAAAGAAAACTAACTACATATACCTCTAGAATCGTCCCACAAGCAGCCGGAGAAAAGATTTATAAGCATGACATTTTTATGATGAGCGTGTCTGGGCATGCAAATGCATGGCTATGATAAGACAACTAATTTTTAAAACTTGGGTAACAGAAAGAGAGAATTTGACTCTTCACACACCCCCCCCCCCACACACACACGCACACACACACGGGGGACGCCCCGCCCCATTAATCTTTCTTAAATAAATCAAATAAAAAGAAAAAATGAAAGGGGCGAGTTCGATCGTAGTGGCACCAGAAAATTGCGCTGAAGTCCTTTTAGTGCTCGTCAGCCGATGAAACCCGGAAGTGGCACGAGAAACGAAAAAACTGCACGGGAGCCTTTTTGTTGTTGTTTGTCAGCTGATAAAACCCGGAAGTGGCACCAGAAATACATTTTGCGCCCCCCCCCCCCTTGTTATATACGGAATCCTGGATCCGCCTCCTGCACACACAAAGAAATGCGTAAGGTTATGCAAAAGGAATAACAGTGTTCGATAAACTCACAAAAGTTAATCAATTATTGTTGGGGTCATCCCACAAGACCGACACCCACGAGTCATACGGCCCAAGAGTTCGACACTAGACAAATGAGGCCCATGAGTCCGACACAGGGCAAACACACGAGTTCGACACTAAAATGTAGGCAAACAATGTCCACGAGTTCAACTCTAAGCATAAAAGGCCCACGATTCGACGCTATTTATATAGGTAAAAACGACCCACGAGTTCGACATTCATCAGGACACAATGTGTCGGTTTCGTGCACCTTTTTGCTTATCATAGTGTCGGACTCAATCGTGCCTTATTTGCTTAGTGTCAAACTTATCGGGACTGTATTTGTTGTGGGTTGTATGACTCGTAGGTGTCGAACTCGTGACGCGCACCCATATTGTCATTCATAACGTATTTTGTTAGTATACGATGAAGATTGAAAGTTTTACCTTTCCTTATAATATACCTGTTCTGAATTCAATAGCGGGTATAGAGCACCTATATAGAGTCATACCAGTACAAGCCACGAAAATGAAGGAACATACATGTGTATGGTCACATGAGTGAACGTGGTTTCGAAACCATGCACTAGAACTATTTGGAAGATGGTCAATTTGTGACCGTGCATCACAACAAAAACCAAAAAGCCACACGCCCTGATTTTACATGAGGACTCAAAATAGGCGAAGCGGGTCAACCTAATCAATCTTGAGTTTTTGATATTTTCTGAAGGAGCAATAATTATTCTTCTACATTAGATGAATGTAAAGTTTGGGATCATAAAAACAAATGGAAAATTGCGTTTTCAGCAGTTCTTCTGGAACATTTTTTTTAGAGTAGTGTGATTAGGTACTGATAACTCAGAGGCTCCTCTTCATTTCTTAAAATCCTTGACATAGCATACTCTTCACCTCAACAACTCTTAATAGCTTTTGAAAGAATGATGCTACTGCTTTGATAGTTGGCATTGGTAATGGATAGAATGTGTTGATAAAGCATGCCTACTTTAATCTTAACGTAATAATTTCTTCATTGTTACTGCTAGGGTATTTTAAACCCTGTCTTTGTCCAACTCAAAGCACAGCTAACACGGCTTGGCAAGATTACGTGCTCGAATACACCCTATACTTTGGAGTCTCTTCTCTCAGACAGGTCCTATACACACACTTTTCACGAGCTTTCTTTCCAATTTATTGGTAAGGAGAGTCCATTTGAATTGAGTTAAACATCATTTTAAAGCTAAAAGTTTGCTCTTTCAGATTCTGCCTTATCCATTATGTCTATTTACTTTTTGTCGGTTTTGTGATGGAGGGTCATATACCTGAATCTCTGTTGTATCGAGTTATACATTGCCATTGTACCGGCAAATTTTCGTAAAATCATGCAGTGTCTTGTGGATCAAACTACGGTACGTAGTCTCTTGATTTTAAAGCAACTCGGTTGAAATTCGGCACCTGACTATGTGTGCGTGCAAGACAACTTTTTCGTGAGTGCTAAGAAATTTATCTCTATGGCAACAGCAGTTTGTAAACAAATCCTCATACAAAATTTTGTGAATCGAGCTGCATGCGCTCTCAGTTTTTGAGTATTTGAGTTGGAGCTTTTGACATAAACTGTGTGTGCATGTATGCATGCATTGTTTCTTGTTACAGTATTTACTGGCACACATTGCTAAATGAATATTGTCTGAATATTACTGCAATCCAGATATTGATATCTTATGTTAATTACGTATTATTTTCGTACTATTTAAGTAGTGTTGTCTATATGCTTCATCATAATAGTAAACAAATATTTTACTCAACATAGATATATTTTGGACAGATGTTGTTTACCGAGGGATCCACGTCTCTACAAGCTGTGCTATTTAGTGGATCACTCTTTTCAATCACTTTATTAACTTCCTATGATAGTGTCATTTCTACAAAGTATACATGTTTGTTTTATACCATTATACGTTAATTTGCATATACTATGTTAAGTACTATTCTTTACACAGTAGTGTACAATGTATATTTGTTTTACTTCTTGCTTATTGTACACCATATACTCTGAACTATACGATCTTTCTTTTTTTATGATGATGATGATGGAAATAAAGACATGAATGAATTGAATTGAATGATACGTTTATGTGGGCGATACTTTTTTTGTGAGTGTCAACAAAGCTGTTGCCATTGCAAACACATTTTTATACAAATCATACAAAAACAGTCATGCGGATTTAGCTGTATTATGATAAATAATTAATCTGTCGTCATTGTCGAAGTAATGTATTGTATTGTTAGCATTTTGTCAATACATGTAAAAAGCGTACAAAAATATGGTGTATTGAGTTAACTTCCTTCAGTTTTTGAGAGTTTGACTTGAACTCTGGTACATGTGACCGCTATATTAAAGGGACTGTACAGTACTGGTTGAGGTGAGGGATTCATGTTTTGAACATTCCTAAGTGAGATAATGACAAACCTCTTATGAAATATGAAAGAGCATGTAATTTTAAGAAGGATTCAACATCTATTTGATGAAAATTGGTTTTCAAACGGCTGAGATATCCAAAAATGTGATAATAATAAAAGGCGACAGGCCACAACTTATACTTCGGATCTCTTTGTTTCACCTTGTTTTTGGATATCTCAGCCATTTCAAAACTGATTTTCATCAAATAAAATGTTGATACCCCTTAGAATTGCATATTCTTTGACATCACATCGAGTGGTTTCTGAATATCTTGCAAAACGTTCAAAGCTAAATCCGCACCTCGACCAGAACTGTACGCACTCTTTAATAGGCCTACTTATGCTAATGTGCAAACTTCGTCTTTCGCGAATGTCAAACAATTGGTTGCCATGGTAACAGTGTTTTCTATAAAATGAAAATCATGCAAAAATATTGTGGATTGGGTTATACACAGCTCCCACAGTTTTCGAATATTTGACTTGTAATTTGTCACATGTGACTAGTGTGACCAATTCTGTCGACAATGCGTTGCCATGGTTACAGCATTTTATGCCAGTAAAAGCACATAAAGAATATCGTAGATTCAGCTTGGGACATAAATGTTACTGTGGAAGAAACTTTTTTGGAGTGTCAGTAAATCTGTTGCTATACCAAAAACATTTTTATAAGAATCTAACGAACGAAAACAGCCATTGCATGTGGTTTGAGCTGATGTGCAAAATGCGTGCTTTCATCATTGTCGAAGTATGCGTTGCATTGGTATCATAACAACATTTTTTTTTCAATAAAAAAACACACAAAAATATTGTGGATTTAGCTAACTTCCCCCAGTTTTTTAACATTTGACATGAAATTCGGTACATGTGATCGTCACAATAATTATGTAGGCCAAGATGTGCAAACTTTATCTTTCGTCAATGTTGAGCTATGTGTTGCCACGGTAACAGCATTTTTGAATGAATGATCATAAAAGCAAAATATTGTGAATTGGGTTGACTCCCTCGGTCTTCAAACATTGTGCTTTTAAACACTTCTGTCCACAATGTTTAATAATGCGTTGCCATGGTAACAGCATCTTATTCCAATAAAAGCACATAGAAATATTGTGGGTTGAGCTAACTCTCTAAGTTTTATGCATTTGACTTGAAATTTTGCACGTCATGAAACCGCTATACTATGTGGATGTGCAAACTCTATCCTTCGTCAATCTTAAACAATGAGTTGCCATGGTAACAACATTTTATAAAACAAAAATCATACAATAATATTGTGGATTGAGCTATGAACTCCCTCAAGTTTCAGCTGGGGTATTAATC